>NW_007233591.1:0-5871 GCF_000164805.1 Carlito syrichta | reverse complement strand
CTGTTGCTAATGAGTGGGAGGGGCTATGCTTGTGGGTTCCCCCAGGATGAGCCATCTCCTATTTTTATCCCTGATTGACTTGTGTGAAATGCCTCCATTAATTTGCCAACCATAGCAAGTGGCAAGAATCGGCCCAATTCAAAGGAATGAAGCACATGCTGCACTTCATGTCAACCACCTGCCAGAGGAGCTGTCCTCTTTACTTTTGAATGAGTCACCATCTGCAGAGTGAAATGGAATGGAATAGAGAGGATTGGAATGGAGTGGAATGGAATGGAGAGGTCTAATGGAGGGATATGAAATAGAATGAAGAGGGATTGAAATGAATGGAGATAAATGGAATGAAATGAAATGTAAAGGGAGAAATGCAATGTAATGGAAGGAATGGAATTGAATGGAATGGAAAGGAATGGAATGGAGAGGAATAAAATGGAAAGAAATGGGATAAAATGGAATGGGGAGGAATGAAATGGAATGGAATTGAGATGAATAGAAAGGATTGGAGTGTAATGAAATGGCATAGAATTGAGAGAAATGGAATGGAATGGAATGTAGTGGAATGGAATGTAGAGGAATGGAATGGAATGAATTGGAATGGAATGGAATTGAAAGGAATGGAGATAAATGGTGGGGAATGGAGAGGTATGGAGAGGAATGGAATGGGATGGAATTCAGAGGAATGGATTGGAATGAAGAATAATGGAATAGAGCAGAATAGAAAGGAATGGAATGGAATGGAGATGAATGGGATGGAATGGAGAGGAATGTAATGGAATTAAAAGGAATGGAGAAAAATGGAATGGAAAGAAATGGAGTACAGAGGAATGAAGAAGAATGAAATGAAGAGGGATGGAATGGAATGGAATGGAATGCAATGGAGAGAAATGCAATGGAATGGAGAGAAAAGAAATGGAATGAAGAGAACTGGAATGGAATGGAATGTACAGGAATGGAATGGAATGCAGAGTAATGGAATGTGAGATGAATGGAATGGAGAGGTATGGAATGGAATAGAGAGGGATGGAATGGAGAATAATGGAATGGAGAGGAATGGAATAGAGAGGAATAGAATGAAAAGGAATAGAATGGAATGGAGAGAAATAGAATGGAATGGAGAGAAAAGAAATGGAATGAAGAGAAATCGAAAGGAATGGAATGGAATGTACAGGAATGGAATGGAATGTAGAGTAATGGAATGTGCGAGGAATGGAATGGAGAGAAATGGAATGGAATCAATGGAACATAGAGGAATGGAATGGAAAGGAATGGAATGGAAAGGAGCGAAATGGATTGCAATGAAATGGAATCAGAGGAAAGTGTTGTAATGGAAAGGAATTAAATGCAATGGACAGGAATGGATTGGAGAGGAATGGAATTAATAGGAATGGAATGGATTGGAAATGAATGGAGAGAAATGGAATGCAATCGAATGGAATGGAGAGAAATGGAATGAAATGGAATGGAATCGAGAGGAATGAAGAGTAAAGAAGAGGGATGGAATGTAATGGAATGGAATTCAGAGAAATCGATTGGAATGGAGAGGAATGGATTGCAACTCAGAGGAATGGAATGGAATGGAATGGAATGGAATGGAAAGGAATGGAAAGGAAATGGACCGGATTGTAAGGAATGGAAAGGAATGGAAAGGAATGGAGAGAATTGTAAGAGGATTGTAATGTAATGGAATGCAGAGAAATAAATTGAATGGAGCGGAATGTAAATGAATGGAGAGGATTGTAAGGGAGAAGAATAAAATGGAATGGAGTGGAAAGGATTAGAAAGAAAAGGAATGAGAGAAGAATGGAATAGAATGGATTGCAAAGGAGAGGAATGGAATGGAATGGAGAGGAATGGAATGGAAAGGAAAGGACAGAATAGAGTGGAGAGTAATGGATTGAAATGAAATGGAATGGCATGTAGAGGAATGGAATGGAATGTAGAGGAATGGAATGAAATGTAGAGTAATGGAATGTAATCGAGAGGAATGGAAGGGAGACATATGGAATGGAATAAAGAAGAATGGTATGGAAAGAAGAATGGAATGAAGAGCAATGGAATAGAGAGGAATAGAATGGAAGGAAATGGAATGGAATGGAGAGAAATGGAATGCAATGGAGAGAAACGGAATGGAATGGAGAGGATTGGAATGGAGAGGAATGGAATGGCGAGGTATGGAATGGAGTGGCATGGAATGGAAAGGAGAGGAAAGGAATTAAATAGAGAGTGGTGCAATGGAATTAAATGAAATGGAGAGGTTTGTTATGGAACGGATGCATATTGAATGCACTGGAATGGATAAGCATGAAATAGAGAGGAATAGAATGGAAAGGAATGTAGAATGGAATGGAGTGCAATGGAATGGAAAGGAATGGAACAGAGAGGAATGGAATGGAATGCAATGGAATACAGAGGAATGGAGAGGAAAGGAATGGATGGAATTCAGAGGAATGGTTTGCAACGGGGAGGAATGTGATGGAATGGAGAGAAATGGAATGGAATGGAAAGGAATGGAATGGAAAAGAATGGAATGGAGAGGAATGGAATGGAATGGAATGCAGAGAAATGGAATAGAGCAATGGAATGAAATAGAATGGAGAGGTATGGAATGACATGAGAAGAATGGAATGGAATGGAGAGGATTGAAATTGAATGATGTGAAATGAAACAAAATGGAATGGAGAAAAATGGAGAGGAATGGAATGGAAGGGAAGGGAATGCAATGGAGAGGAATTTAAAGGAATGGAATGGAGAGGAATGGAATGGAATGGAATCAGTGTAATGGAGAGGTATTAAAGGGAAAGGAGAGGAATGGAGAGTAATGCAATGGAATTAAATGATATGGAGAGGTTTGTTATTGAATGGATGGGTATTGAAGGCACTGGAATTGACAGGAATGGAATGTACAGGAATGGAAAGTGATGGAATGGAATGCAATGGAGTACAGAGGAATGAAAAGGAATAGAATGGAGAGGAATGGAATGGAATGGAGAGGAAAGGAATGGAGAAGAATGGAATGAATGGAATGGAGAGGAATGGAATGGAATGGAATGGAATTGAGAAGAATGTAATGTAACAGAATCGAGAGTAATGAAGAGCAAAGGAATGGTATGGAGAGGTATAGAATGTAATGGAATTGAATATAATTTAGAGGAATAAATTTGAATGGAGAGGAAAGGAATCGAATGAAGTCTAATGGAATGGAATGGAAGTGAATGAGGACAATGGAACAAAATTGAGATGTTTTGGAAAGGAATGGAGAGGAATGGAAAGGAATGGAGAAGATCTGAATTGAATGGCATGAAAGGGAATGGAATGGAAAAATAGGAATGGAATGGACTAGAAAGGAGTGCTATGGAGAGGAATTAAGGGGAATGGAGAGGAATGGAATGGAGAGGAATAGAAAGGAATGGATTGCAAAGGAGAGGAATGGAATTGAATGGAGAGGAATGGAATGGAAAGGAAAGGACGGATTAGAGTGGAGAGGAATGGAATGGAATGGATTGAAATGGGATGGAATGACATGTAAGGAATGGAATGGAATGGAATGTAGAGGAATGGAATGAAATGTAGAGTAATGGGATGCAATCAAGAGGAATGGACAGGATTCGTATGGAATGGAATGGAGTGGAATGGCATTGAATGGAGAAGAATGGAATGAAGAGCAATGGAATAAAGAGTAGTGAATGGAATGGAATGGAATAGAATGGAGAGAAATGGAATGGAATGGAGAGAAATGGAATGGAGAGGGTTGGAATGGAGCGGAATGGAATGGCGAGGTATGGAATGAAGGGTTATGGAATGGAAAGGAGAGAAAGGAATGAAATGGAGAGTAATGCAATGAAATGAAATGAAATGGAGAGGTTTGTTATGGCATGGATTGGTATTGAATGCACTGGAAGGGATAGGCATGAAATGTAGAGGAATAGAATGGAGAGGAAGGGATGGAATGGAGTGGATTAAATGGAATGGGAGGAATGGAATGGAACGGAGAGGAATGGAATGCAATGGAATACAGAAGAATGAAGAGAAATGGAGAGGAAGGGAATGGAATGGGATGGAACTCAGAGGTAAGTTTTGCAATGGGGAGAATTGGAATGGAATGGAGAGGAATGGAAAGGAATGGAGTGGAATGGAATGGAATGCAATGGAATGGACAGGAATGGAATGGAATGCAGAGCAATGAATTGGAAAGGAGAGGAATGGAATGGAAAGGAATGCAATGGAGAGGGATGTAAAGGAATGGAATGGAGAGGAATGAAATAGAATCAGTGTAATGGAGAGGTATGGAATGGAAAGGAGAGGAAAGGAATGGAATGGAGTGTAATGCAATGGAATGAAATGAAATGCAGAAGTTTGTTATGGAATGGATGGGTATTGAATGCACTGGAATTCATAGGAATGGAATGGACAGGAATGGAATGTGTAGGAATGGAGAGAAATGGAATGGAATGGAAAGGAATTGAGAGGAATGTGATGGTTGAAATGGGATGGGATGGAATTGAATGGAGAGGAAAGTAATGGAATGAAATGGAATGGAGAAAATGGAATGAAATGCAATGGAGTACACAGGAATGAAGAGGAATCGAATGGAGATGAATGGAATGGAATTGAATGGAGTGGAATGGAATGGAATGAAGAGAAATGGAATGGAATGGAGAGAAAAGAAATCGAAGGAATAGAAATGGAATGGAATGTAGAGTAATGGAATGGAATGTAGAGTAATGGAATGTGAG
Organism: Carlito syrichta; assembly: GCF_000164805.1. NCBI lineage: Eukaryota > Metazoa > Chordata > Mammalia > Primates > Tarsiidae > Carlito > Carlito syrichta. Next base: position 1,138 of record NW_007233591.1, on the reverse strand, counting down.
AGGAATGGAATGGAGAGGTATGGAATAGAATGGAGAGGAATGGAATGGACAGGAATGGAATAGAGAGGAATGGAATGGAATGCAATGGAATACAGAGGAATGAAGACGAATCGAGAGGAATGGATTGGAATGCAATTCAGAGGTATGGTTTGCAATAGGGAGGAATGGAATGGAATGGAGAGGAATAGAATGGAACAGAGTAGAACAAAATGGAATGGAGTGGAATGTAATGGAATGCAGAGCAATGGAATAGAGGAATGGAATGGAATGGAGAGGTATGGAATAGCATGTGAAGAATGGAATGGTATGGAGAGGATTGGAATGGAATGATGTGGAATGAAATAAAATGGAATGGAGTCAAATGGAGAGAAATGGAATGGAGTGGAATGGATAGGAATGGAATGGAGAGGAATATAATGGAAAGGAGAGGAATGCAATGGAAAGGAATGGAATGGAGAGGAATTTAAAGGAATGGAATGGAGAGGAATGGAATGGAATGGAATCAGTGTAATGGAGAGGTATTAAATGGAAAGAAGAGGAAAGGAATGGAATGGAGAGTAATGCAATGGAATGAAATGATATGGAGAGGTTTGTTCTGGAATGGACGGGTATTGAATGCACTGGAATAGATAGGAATGGAATGGACAGGAATGGAATGCATTGGAATGGAGAGAAATGGAATGGAATGAAATGGAGAGGAATGGGATGTTATGGAATGGGTTGAACGGAATTGAACAAAGAGAAGTGAATTGGAATGAAATGGAATGGAGAAAAAAGAAAAGTACTGTAATGGATTACAGAGGAATGAAAATAGAATGGAGAGGACTGGAATGGAATGGAGAGGAAAGGAATGGAGAGGAATGAAATGGAATGGAATGGAATAGAGAGGAACAGAAAGTAATGGAATGGAGAGGAATGAAGAGCAAAAGAATGGTATGGAGAGGAATAGAATGTGATGTGACAGAATAGAATATAATTCAGAGGAATGAAATGGAACAGAGAGGAAAGGAATGAAGTCTAATGGAATGGAATGGAATGAAACGGAATGGAATGGAAGTGAATGAGAGCAATGGAAGGGAATGGAGATATTTTGGAAAGGAATGGAGAGGAATGGAAAGGAATGGAGAGGATTTGCATT
>NW_007233590.1:0-17830 GCF_000164805.1 Carlito syrichta | reverse complement strand
ATATTTTTCTGAATGTAATGTCAAAATTGCATAATTGCCACTTAATAAAAAGACCATGATACAGAGGCACTGTGTTTGATTTGCATTACTCACTGTAGGTATAGATACACCTTTCCTGATACCTCTAGATTAAAACTTCTACAAGGGATTAGATATTTGGGAGTCCCTGGAGATGAGGACATAATTTGAGTCAAACCCCCTAAGCACATCTATCATAGGACACTTGATTGCTTGGAGATATGTGATATCTTAAAAATGAAGCTAAGCCTGGAATGAGAAGTTAAGGATTTGAATCTGAGTTCTGCACTTAGCTTGCTTTCTGTAATTAGCCTTTGAGTCTTTGTTTTCTCATCTCTAAAATGGGAACGACAACCTCTAATACCTGCACAGTGATTTTGCAAGGGTAGAATAATGATGATGTGCTGGAAACTGCTTTGCCTGCATATCTTAGTTGGTGTTAATCCGTGCACGTTTTCATGATTTCCTCAGGTAAGTAGTTTTCTGGAATGTTGCACTCCAGGGAGTATCTGAAATACAGGATGAGCACTCTTATCATAAAGTTCGATTAAGAGGTTTAATTTACAGAAACTATTATATGGAATATGTATTAAATGTTCTTAGGGAAGGCTGCATAAAGATCTGGAGAATTCCTGGCAAAATTCAGTCTATATAACTCCTTCACCTTCACATGATCATTGAAAATTTTTTTTTTATAGTGAAATGACATAAAAAGCTATGGTGTACACTTGTTTCTTAGGACTGGCTTGCGGTTGGTGAGTTTTGGAAGTGACCAGAAGAGTCTCTCATTTTGCTCTCAGCTGACCTATCATCTCTTTTTTCTGCACACCCTAGCTGTGTTTTCCAAGTCAGTGTATTGAATGTCCACCTTTTGGTTGCCTGTCAAATCTGCATTCTAATGCTCTGTGGTAGGCAGAAAAATGGCCTCTCTGAAATGCCTGCATCCTAATCCCTGGAACCTGTGACTATGTCAGGTTATGTGGCAAATGAAAATTAGATTGCAGATGGCATTCAGATTGCTAAACAGCTGACTCTAAAATGGGAGATTGCCGTGGATTATTTGAATCGGCCCGATATAATCAGAAGGAGTCACACACAGTGGTCTCCCCATATCTACGATTTTACTTTCTGAGGTTTCAGTTACCCATGGTCAACTGCAGCCTGAAAATATTAAATGGAAAATTTCAGAAATTAGTGATTAGTAAGTTTTAAATTGCCCACCGTTCTGAGTAGTGTGTTGAAATCTCATCCTGTGCTGTGCCACCCAGAACAGGAATCATCCCTTCATCTAGTATAAACTCCCAGCAGATGATGCCTACCTGTTGAGTGGACTTCTTGGTCATGAGTTGACTGTCGCAGTGCACAGTGCTTGCATTCAAGTCACCCTTATTTTACTTTTATAATGGTCCCAAAGTACAAGAGGAATGACACTGACTATTTGGATATGCCAAGGAAAAACCATAAAACACTTTCTTTAAGTGAAAAGCTGAACGATGGCAACTTAATAAGAGCTGAGTACAGTATAAATAGGAGATTTAGAGAGAGGGACTACATTCACATAAATTTTATTACAGTATATTGTTATTGTTCTATCTTAGTGTCAGTTATTGTTGTTAAACTCTTACTGTGCCCAATTTATAAATTAAACTTTATTATAGGAAAAAGATAGTATACATAGGGCTCAGTACTATCTGCAGATTCAGACATCCACTGGGGGTCTTGGAATACATAAGGGGGGACTGCTATAAGGAAGAGGGAGGCAGGGAGAGACAAAACCAGAAGGATGGTAGTGTGAGAAGGACTCAATCCATAGTTGCTGGCTTTGAAGATAGAGGAAGGGGCCAATGTAGACAGCTTCTAGAAACTAGGGTAAAGGCAAGGCTCTGATCCCTGCCCACCTCTTTCACTATATGCATTTGCCCCCTTACCTTTGCTCCCTACTTGAGCTGCACTAACCTCCTTGCTGTACCTGAGAAGTCAAACATGGTCCTGCCTCAGGGCCTTTGAACTTGTTGCTTCCTCCACTTGTCTTATTAGATAATTGTATGACTTTCATCCAATCTTCTTCAGGTCTCTGCTCAGCCATCTTATCCTCAGTGTGGTCTCTTCTTTACCACCCGCACTTGCCTGCTAGAGGTAAGAGTATCACTCATTGGAAAATGTTGTATACAGTGTTGCTGTTGATATAAGCCTACATTCTGTAGTTACTTCACCCCCTGAACCAGGTTTCTGGTGTCTTAATTTTCTGGTTCTTAAATCTCTCATTCTGGAGAGAGAATCAAGTATTGATCTGGTACCACAAAATGACTTTAATGGGACTGGGTCAAAATTTCAAAGATCTTTATGTAATGCTCAGCTATCCTGTTATTTAAGTACACTGCCACCAGATGGTGGTTTTGTGACACTGGTTGAGTCTACAGTCAGACATTTCCTGAGATATGAGGCATGAATATCTCCTTGCTCTTTCCATCCTGGATTAACTTTGCATATTTTGTCCCCATATCATAAAATAAGAGACTTTATAAGAAGTTCACTTGCAGCAAACAATAAACAGTCATCAAAAAAGATGTTTAGAACCATGTTTAAAACAAATGGGAATTCGGTTGTTGGTGATTTTTTTTCTCGACCCCCTTCTGAGCCAATTTCTTAATTTGTGTTCAGGTACAGAAATGATATCGGCAAATATAATTTTTCTTTCCTTCTTAGAACTCTGGTGACTATCTGAAAATGGACAATGACATTTAATATTAAAACTATTTATTATAGCACATATGCCATATATTAAATGGGTACACTACCCATTTGGAATCTGAAAATTCCATGGTAGTATCAACCAACAAACACCGCGCCTTTCCCAGAGCCACTGTTTTTCGTATTAAGAACAAAACAGTGAGTTTGTTCTGTACTTATTGGTTCTCACTTATGTATTTCTGTGCTGAAAGTCTTTTGTTTTTTTAGTTTGCTTTCATCTTTTGGCCTTGGAACTCCTAAATTTTCCAAGGATTGTATCCTTTTTCTGTTGATATTTATTTTTATTCCACTGTGGTCTGAGAAGGTGCATGGCAAAATTTCAATCTTATGAAATTTGTTTATGTTTGACTTACAGTCAATGATGTGGTCAATCTCAGATTACATTCAATGTGGTGATGAGTAGAATGTATGTTCTGTGGTCATTGGGTGGAGTTTTCTGTAGGTATCAATGAAGTTCATTTGTTTGAGAGTCTCATTGAGCTTTTGGGTCTCCTTGCTGAATTTTTGTCTTGATGTTCTGTCTAGGGTTGTGAGTGGGGTATTAAAGTCCTCAGCTATGATAGTTTTAGAGTCGATCTCTTTTTTTAGTTTGCCTAGAAGTTGCTTTATGAACGTTGGTGCCCCTATGTTGGGTGCATATATGTTTAGGATGGATATTTATCATTGATGGATTGAACCTTTTATCATTATATAGGACCTTTGTCTTTTTTTAATTTTTGGTAGCTTAAAGGGTATTTTGTCTGAGATTAAGATTGCAACTTCAGGTTTCTTTTGCATTCCATTCACCTGAAATTTTGCTTCCCATCTTCTTACTTTGAGTCTGTGAGTGTCCTTTCTGGTGAGATGAGTCTCTTAGAGACAATATATTGTTGACTCATGATATTTCATCTATTTTGCCATTCTATGTCTTTTCAGTGGTGCATTTCGATCATTCACGTTCAGGCTAATTATTGAAATGTGAGTGTTTATCACTGTCATGAGGTTCTTATAGAGTTGTTGTTGTACTTGTTTGTATATTGTCTTTCTATTGGTTTTTGGGGTGGATTCATGTTTGTTTTCAATCTTTTTCCTGTACTCTTGTGAAGAACATTGTTGTTCTTTTTCCCTTTTCTTCTGTGTTTAATACTTTCTTAAGTGTTTCTTGTCAAGATGTTCTAAAGGCAGCATAAGTTCTTAGGGATTGGATGTCTGGGAAATATTTTAATTCTCCCTCAGTGATGAGGCTTAGCTTGGCTGGGTTGCTTATCCTTGGCTGAAATTGTTTATCTTTGAAAATTTTGAGTATTGGGCTCCAAGCTCTCCTAGCCTGACATGTTTCTGTAGATAAATCTGCTGCTATTCTAATTGTTCTTTCCTGGTAGGTAGTCTGACCTTTTTTTCTTGCTGTTTTCAGAATTTTTTTCTTTTGTACCTACTTTGTTCGGGCGAGTTATTATGTGCCTAGGAGTTGTTCTTCTCATTTGTTGTCTTGCAAGGGTTTTTGTAATCTCTTGTGTATGAACTGTCACATCACTAATGAGGTGAGGGAAGTTTTCTTGAATAATTTTGTGGACTGTTTGTTCCAGAGTGGTCTCTGTCCCTCTTTCTGCCTCAGGAAGTACAATTACTCTTAGGTTCATACTCTCGAAGTAATTGCTCATCTCTTGACGATTTTATTCTGTCTGTTAAAGCTTCTTTTCCATGTTTTTGACAGTTTGGTTTAGTTCTATATTTTGGTCATCAAGCTCTGAGATTCTTTCTTCTGCTAATTCTGCTTTCCATGCTTATTTGTTTGTTATTTATTTCAATTGCAGTATTCTTTACTGCTGTGATCTCAGTTATCAACTCCTTCCTATTTTCTTCTTGTCTCTCCTTAATTATTTTCATTCTTTCTATTAATATCTTGATGTCTGGATTTGTAGTATATGACCAGTCATTCTGGGTACTCTTCATTATTTGCATTCCAAAGTCTGTTTTCTCAGTGTCTGGCTTCTCAGGGTTCTGTGTGAGACCTATATTCTTCTTTTGGTTGTTCTTCATTTGTGTAGATTTTCCTCCCCACTTTTTCCTTTTTCCCCATCTTCTTTAAATCTGTTGTTCAGGGGTGGTGGGGTTGCTCTTACTTCTGCTTGCTCAATCTCCCATTCTTCCTTGTGGGAATCCTTTGGCTTTGTTCAATTCTGCAACTGGACTCTAGGTTGTGAACTATGCTTTTTGCAGTTTTGAGATTTAATTGAGGGGGTAGCTGTGATCCAAAATATATCTGCAGATCCCAGTATCCTCCAACAGGTGTATGGATACCCTGGAACCCGCTTCCCACTGCTTTGCAATCTGTCCATGCAGTAAGGGTATAGGTTTGCTCCCTGAAAGTAAAATTTGGTAAGAAAAAGGAAAGAAATGGAACAGGGAAGGGGAGGAAGTGGAAGGTGGAGAGAGAGAAAAAAGTAAGAGGGAAAACAGACAAAGGTACCAACTAACAAATGAAAATAGACACAAAGACAGATAAGAGTAAGAGAGAAAACAATCAAAAACAAAAACAAACAAATATAAAACAACAATGACAACAACAACAACAAAAACCAGAACATACAATCATACAGACACACAAGCTAACCAGCCTCCTTATGATGTTCTATTTCCTTACACAAACATGAGGCCTTTTGATCCCAAGTTGGAGGCTGGGCAGAGCTGGTCACAGCTGGTCACAGCTGGGTGGGGCAATGCAGGTCTCTGCCTGGTCTCAGGGCTTCAGATGATCTCTGTTTCTACTGCAGCTGGGTATAGCTGGGGAAGGCAGAGTGCAAGACAGCTGGGCTTTGCTGGTTGGCATGTCACAGTGCAAGTTGAACCTCTTTTTCTTTCTTTGTTCTTAGGTCCAAGCTGGGAGTTGGGCAGAGCTGGGCAGAACTGGGTGGGGCAATGCAGGTCTCTACCTGGTCTTGGAACTCCAGCTGTTCTCTGGTCCCACTGTGACCAGGGTCGAGTCAGGGGAGGCAGAGTGCAGGACAGCCAGGCACTGCAGGTCAGTGTAGTGCAGAGCAGATGAGGGTGGGGTGGTGCAACCAGTGAGGGATCCTGGAGCTTCATGGGGTGAGAGCTGAGGGTCTCTCTGGCCAGTGGTGACTTGTGCCAGGGTGGGGGCCTGGAGTTCCACCCCATGAAGCTTCAGGATCCACTGCAGGGCAGGAGCTGAGGGCCTCAGCAAGGCAGTGAAGCTGACAAGGGAGACCAGAGTTCCCTGGTGTCCTGGGGTGGGGTGAGGTGGATTTTCTTTTTACTGTACAGATGAGGTCTCTCCAAGTTGCCCAGGCTTGTCTTGAACCCATGGACTCAGGCAATCCTCTCTCCTCCGCCTCCCAATATGCTGGGATTGCAGGCATGAGCCACCATGCCCAGCCATAATGTCTTTAAAGTTCTTCCAATGTTATAATATGTGTCAGAATTTCCTTTCTTTTTGGAGCTGAATAATGTTCCAGTGTATGTATATACTACATTGTGTTTATTCATTCATCCATGGGTGGACATGGGTTATCGCTGTTATAGCTATTATAAATAGTGTTGCATTGGGCATGGATGTTCAAATATCTCTTTTGAGTCTATGCTTTCTTTCTTTCTTTCTTCTTTTTTTTTTTTGAGTTAAAGTCTCATTCCATCGACCAAGTTATAGCACAGTGGCATGCCCATGGCCACCCCAGCTTCCGCCTGCTGGTCTCTGGTGATCCTTCCACCTTAGGCTTCCAAGTAGCCAGAACTACAGGCTCGGGCTACCAGGCCCAGATATTTTTTTTTTTAATTTATTGTAGAGACAAGCTCTCGACATGTTGCTCAGGCTGGTCTTAAACTGATGGTCTCCAGCAGTCCTCTCACCTCTGCCTCCCAAAGTCCTGGGATTACAGGTGAGAGCCACCGTGCCCAGCCATCATAATTTCTTTAAAGTACATTCAATGTGTAGCATGTATCAGAATTTTCTTTCTTTTTGGAACTGAATAATATTCCAGTGTATGTTTATACCACATTGTGTTTATTCATTCATCTGTGTGTGACCACTTGGGTTATTTCTATGTTTTAGCTATTATAAATAATGCTGCAATGGTCATGGATATTCAAATATATCTTTGAGTCTCTGCTTTCAATTACATGTGTATATGCCTAGAAACAAACTTCCTGGATTATATATTTTTTAATGTTTTGAGGGAAAACCATATTGTTTTCCACAACAGCTATATCCATTTTTACATTCCTACCAATGATGCACAAGGACTCCCATTTTTCACATGGCTGTAATTTATAGGAGTGTCAGTTAGACTAGAAGTTCCAAACTGGCCTTACCACAGGTCCCATGGTTAATGCTGGCAGTTAGCCAGGCATCTCAAATACAGCCCTTGTCCTCAAAGCAGATGCCAAGTCAGGATTCAACATAAAAGGGATTTATTAAATAAAACACTTGTGAGGGAAGAAGGGCAGGGAACCAAAGGAGGCCAGGTGAGTCAGACCACAGAGCAGGTCAAGCACCTGTGGAGAAGTAAGGAAAGACAGGAAGGCAAGGCAGAGCAGGGCAAAACACAGAGTGAGGTTCTACAAAATTTCTGCAAAGTTGAATGAAGTCCTCCTAACAGAAGGCATGCATTTCCCAGAAATGGGACTGCTTGAGGACCCTGCTGTACTCCATCACAGTCTGGGAGCAGTCGGGGAGTTTGGCCTCTGTGGAACTATGGCCATAGATTTCAGAGCACAGCGATATGGCATGGCTCAGCATGTTCCCTGTGGTCCAACATCTGAGGAAGAAAAGGAGGGAAAGAAGGGTACAAAGAACTGTACTCGTCTTTTTTCCTTATCCCAACCACAGGAGGTGTAGACAACTCTTCTTCACATACAAATTATCACCGGGTATTGATTGTGCTATGCCCTATCAGGGACAATCTTTCTCTGGATATCTGTGGCTCCCTCCATCACCACCCAAGGGCTCTACTTAAACACCCTCTCCAAGAGACCTTTCCTGATGACCTGTTTAAATTGAAACACCTCTTCCCTAGACCCACACTCCCTGCCATCCTGCCTACCTTGTTTCTCTCTATGACAGATGTTGTATTCTATACAATATAAATAATTGTTATCTCCCCCACTAGGACATTGGTTCTGCAAAGGCGAGGTTTCTGACTCTTTTATTCGGTACTATATCCCCAGCATCCAGATGTGAGATTGGCTAAGAATGTGCTCAAAGGAACAAATTTTTATTGTATAAAAATAAAATAAAAGGTCTATGGCTCATTATGCACTGTTCTGGGGTCAGTTGGTCAGTCTGCTTATCTATCCAACCATTCATCCATCCATCCATCAATCCATGTATAATCTCATACAATTTTTCTTCACCCCATTGTGATCTTTCATCTGCTGAGAATCAGGATGATCACATAATGTATATGAGGGTCAACTCAATTGTTAGTGAGGGGTCCTGGATAAGAAACCAAGCCTGTCCTCAAATGTACTACGTTTGCCTAGGTAACATGCATGGACTAATTACAAAGATAAAGAGGTAGGAATGAGGGAGAGAGGGAAGAATAAGGAAGCAACAACCTACACAAACACCTAAACCCTGGTAAATTAAGTAGAGTATTAAGTGCTCACATCTACAGAAACATCGTGATTGTTTTTGTTTTGCTTGTCCACTAAAATACCCAACACTTTACCATAGCTCCAACAATATGCATTTAATTATGTGCCTACATTATAAAAGTAGAAGAATCTTCATGAATTTGAGTAATTTCTTTTTAGAAAAATCATGCATCAGCAGCATTCCCATCCCAGTGGCTTCTCAAAGCCGTAAATAGATGAAAGTTCTCTAAGACATGCAGTACTTGTCAGTCTGCCCCAGTAAAGAGAGAATGGTACCCAGAAAATTGCCACTCTTTATAATCATTCTTAAGGAAATGCTGATTTATGAGCCATTTAGAACACATGCCTTGGATCCACGTGAGTTCTGAGTTCTGTATAGAAGCAAGGATCATTGGTAGCCAAGATACAGGGACCTCTGCAAACAGGATCTTTCTTCTTATTCCAAAGTTGGGGGAGTATTGGAAAATACATCTTAGAGCTAAGGATATCTGGGAAATCAGGGTCACTTTGAGAGAAGTATGATGTAAACTTCCTGCAGGAGATTTTGAATGTCTCTACTTTGACAATTTTGAGGTGTAGTAGAGACGCTGAAACTTTTTATCACCATAAACAAGGAACTCCCTATTGAAAGTGCAAAGCTATGTAAGATTGTAAGGGGTTTCTTTAGTTTACAGACAAAACCAAACACCCTATCAATATAATGCCGACTACCTGCAGACCCACTGTGCACCACTTTGAAATCCACCTCACCTCTGGATGAAGGAGCATGTTCTAAAGGGACTCTGCTAGATGGTCCTTCCATAAGTGGATTGTGGCTTATTTGTCATAATTCTGCATGTGTGCTAATGTGCCAGGAGACCTGACAGACATAGGTTAACTTTCTATAGCTCTTGGTTTTCTCATCTTTAAAATTACAAGGTTGGACAAGTTAAATTCTAAGGACTGTTCAACTAAAACATCTCTTCTTTCATGACTCTGTGGTTAAAATAGTACATTATTTTGACTGCCCAGTAGTCTAAACTGTCCTTCTTCCTCACCTATTCCAAATAAAAATGTTATGCTCGCTCTAACTGATCCAAGACATTAGCATGGCTGATGATTTGACATGCCCAAGAATGACTAAATCATGATTGAGATAAGGTCACTCGCTAAATTTCTGCAGGCAACTTTTTCGGCCTCTCTGGGTCTCAGTGCTGGAAATTTGTAGAAGACAAAGCAACATTGTTCAAGAATGTGTGATGCAGCTAACAAATAACATTATATTCCTCAATATTTAAATATGTTGAAAATAACAGTCCAAAATTATTGAAAGCAAACCACATGTGGTATTAAATTATAACTTTGAGTTTGCTGGCAATTCTGCATAGTGGATCTCACTGTCATTTGTTTTTCACATCCTTCCTCAGAACAATGAACTCTGCTGTAAGTGTCCCTCTGCTGGTACAGCCATTACCAACAAGCTAATTTAGTTTGCCAGACTTGAAAATGCATCTGTGTAGGTAATGTGATGATGTAATGCTGTGTTCCTGCCCTCTGGATTGCCTCCCTGTCATTACTGAGGCCTTATTTATGAGACTTGAAACAAAAACAGAAAACAGGATAGCCTTTAGATGTGGCTTAAGCGAGGCTGGAACAGAGCCCAGCTGAGCTTTTCTTTGTCCTCAAGTGCACCAATACCAGTGTTCAAGTGAAGCAGGGAAATATCATGAGGTAGGTGAGTGGTCCATGGAAGTCTGTTGGACATAGCTCAGAGGAGTACATGAACACATGTGCAGTGGTGTGTCAGCTGCCACACATGCTGGGCAGGGGTGACACCTGGAAGAAGTGTGAGCAGACTGAGAAACTGCTGGAAGCACAACCACTGGTTATGAACAGAACTTGAGCAGGGTCAAACCAATCCAGCGGACATTGAGATCAGTTTGAAGAGAGAAAGGGCAGGACCTCCTCTGAAGTTGAAGAAAGAGTAACATATCAGGCTGCCCAGTGTTCCTGCCACAGGATGAGCAACAGCCATGCAGGAAATTTCATCTGGACTGTTGTAGGAATAGATAGAATCCAGCTAGTCAGCTGCTGGAAATTCATGGAGTCCCTCTGTGCCAGGAAGCCAAGCAGAGCACCTGACCTCATAGAATTTACCTTCTAGTGCTGAAATGAATTTATAAGGCATAAAGGCAGACATACAGACCAGCAGAAGAGAATAGAGAGCCCAGAAATAAATCCTCACACATGTGGTCAAGTGACTTTCAACAAGGGTGCCCAAACTCGTAAAGAGAAAGAACTTTTACTCTGACAAGTACTGCTGGGAAAACCAACAGGTGGTGCTGGGATATCTACAGAAAAAGAATGGTGTTGGACTCCTACCTTACACCATTTATAAAAATTAACTCAAACTGAGTCAAAGACCTAAATGTAAATGGTAAAAACAAAACAAAACAAAAAAACAAAAAAAAACAACCTCTCAGGAGATAACATGGAAAGAGAACTGACAGGCACAGAAATGAGTGAGAATGATCATTTCAGATACACACAAGCATGACCAAGAAGATGCAACAGAGAATAGTGGCAGAGGTAGAGGGCAGCTTAGCCTGGGGTCAGAGAATATGTCTCAGAAGAGGTTATGCAGAGCTGAACTCTGAGAGATGAAAATGAGTCAACCCCACCGAGATCAGGGGAAAGCACTTCAGGTAGGAGGAAAACAAGCCACAAAGCCCCTAAGAAAGGAGTGGACCTGACATTTAGAGAAGGACAGTGGTGGTAAGTGTACATGGTTGCAGGGAATCAGGGAGGTGAGATGGGAGACAGAAGTGGGGTGACAAGGGGCCATAGGGTCATTTTAGAGGTTGCATTGTGTTCTCAGGGAAATGGAAAATCACTGGAGGCTTAAACCAGGGGAATGATGCCATTTAAGTTTCTAGAAAGTTCATTCTCCAGCTGAGCTCCGTGGAGTGTGGGTTAGGGGAGAGCAGCAAAAGGGCTGCGGGCCCAGGCAGCAGTTTGCTTGGACCAGGACTGCAGCAGTGCTGATGGTGAAAAGAGGCTGGATTCTGGATATATTTGGGGCAATATAGAACTGAAGGGCTTATAAATGAGTGGGACAAAAGGCATGAGAATAAAAAAATGTAAAAATGAGTCTTAAGATTGTTAGCCTAGCCTGGGCAACCTGTGGATGATGGTGGTGCCATTTAGAGAAACTCAAAAGTTTGATGGGGGAATGCTGCTATTTTTTACAAGAAATGCAGTAGTTCTGCTTGGCCCATGTTAAGTTTGAGATTTCTATTAAACATCCCCATGGAGAATTTCAGTAGGCAGTTGGATCTATATGCCTGGAGCTCAAGGAAGCGGTCTTATGGGGTAAAATGCAAATTGTATATGTATATGTGGTGTGTATAGAAGCACAAGTATTACTTTGAGTAATCTGTGCATGTGTATGCATGTAAATAGACACATGATTTTGAATGCTTTTGTTTGTGTGGTCCATGCATGCATATGTGACTGTAAATATTGTATACGCATATATGTATGCATGCTCACTTGACTTTGAATAATATGTTTATGCATGCATGAATTTGGATAGCATATGCATGCGCACATGGCTTTGAATAATGTGTGATGTGTATGCATATACGAATGATAGATGTGTGCATATATGTATAAGAACACAATTTTTTTTAATCAGAGTCTAACTCCGTCTCCCAGGCTGCAATGCCATGGCACACTCATGGCCACCCCAGCTTCGATCTGCTGGGCTCTGGCGATCCTTCTACCTCAACCTTCCAAGTAGCCGGACTACAGGCATGAGCTACCATGTCCAGCTAATTTTTGTTTTATTATAGAGACAAGGTCTCGCCAAGTTGTCTGGACTGGTTGTGAACCCGTGGACTCAGGCAATCCATTTGCCTCAGCCTCCCAAAGTGTTGAGATTACAAGCTCAGCCACCGAGCCTGGCCCACATTATTATTTTGAATAATCTGTGTGTATATGTCTGTGGTGCCAGTGTGCATAGATACATATATGATGTTGAATAATATATACTTTATATATTTATAATTCAGAGTCCCAGGAGTGAGTGAGCTACCTCAGGGCCAAAACTGGAGGAGGAGAATTCAGTCTATAGTACTCTTGTTGTGGGAGAGCAAGGAGGGTGAACAAAGGGGCCATGAGTTGGCAGTGGGGTAGGAGGAAGCCAGATGATCATGGTGCTCTCTGGTTGCCCAGAGGACACAGAGGCAGGTGTGGCCAGAGAGAGGACACTTGCTGGGAGTGCTGACTCTGCCAAAGGCTTAGGGAGTGGAAAGTCCAAAGGACATGATCAGAGCAAGCCAGATGAACTTGCTGCCACCTCTGACTTGGGGTATAGCCCAATTAAGGAGCCCACTGCCCCATGCTGTCACTGCACATAGATTTGAATGTCCTCAGTGCTGTCCTTCAGAGCAATGCGGTGCACAGCCTCTTCCCGATTCCACTCACCATGGGGTGGGAGCACAGGGGTTGCCTAGCTGTTTAACACAGTGTCCGGGTCAGGCAGCCTGCAGATAGCCAGGTATTTACATTGAATGTCTGGGAAGGGGCCAGAGCTAGGAAACTCCCAGAAGAATTTGAATTCAGGAAGCATCAGTTACTTATTGCTGAAAAATCTGGACTGGTCTCCAAGTCCTGGCCCACTCTCCAATCTCAGTCATTCTCCTTGTCATCAAGAGACTAGCAACTGAATTCAAGTTCTGCTATATGTGAGCTATATAGCTGTCTGAAAGTCACTCAATTGCTGTGAACCTAAGTTTCTCACTCCTTACTAAGGCTGCTTGAAGTGAAAAGGAGACAGTGAAATAAAGTAGGTAATACATGACAGATTCAGGGTCTCCAAGAAGATATTTGTGTTACTTCAGTCTTTGTTATTTTTCAGAAAACCTTCTGATTAAATTCACAATAAATTATACATTTTCATTATTAATCTTTTCCTTCCTCCAAATGCAGGGAACAGAGACTCTTAATTTGCCCTTAGGATAACTCTTATCTTGCCATTTTTCTCTAAAATTTCTGCAGCATAATTCCCCATTTTCTGTGTAGCTTGTCTTTTAGTAGCATACTCACTACAATAGCTGCCTCCTAGAAACCACTTTATGTCCTCAGCCATGTAATGAATTTAGCAGAGGAACAAAGATACTTCTCAAATGAATAAATGGCAGTGACATCTTTAACACAGACATCACACACATGTGCATGCACACACACCCCATTTCCCAGTACAGAATCATTAAAATATTTTTAATACACTTCACAGCAATAGTGTCTATATTATCTAAACTGCTACTTGGCAAAATCAAAACAAAATATCATTAAATTGGAGTGTGAGAGCTGAGCATAAATGGTTGAGAATGAAAGTACTGCTTGTGAAGAGCAGGAAAAGGAAGAAATGCTTGCCTCCTAATGGAAGAGAAATTTTTGAGAAAGGAAAAGAACAAAAGGCAACCAGAAACAAAAGCCAGATGGATCACTTTCATTCTGAAAGGAACACAGTGAAACAGTGGTGCTAAATGAGACACCATTTCTGACAAAGATCTTCTCTGTTCTCCAAGGGATTTGATTGTGCTCCATGTGCCAAGAGTTATGTGTTATCTTCCCAAAAAGAGTCAGTGTTCTTTATTTGATGTGTGGTACCTCTCTTTGCTTTTCCTCCCCACTTGCTGAGATTTAAGTCGACTATTTTAGTGTTCAATCTCTCATCAGCCTTAAAGATCTGAAAAGCTCTGAGTTTGCAAGAATAAAAAAGGCCTTTGGGTTTCACAATGATCCTACTGTCTCCTCGGGGTGGCTTTCCCAAACCATGAAGACCACAGATCCTCGGATGACAAGCCCAGGAGCTTCTGCTTTCCTTTGTGTGGCAGTTAGGGCACGTGCAAGAAAAAGGGAATTGATGGGATAGCTTGGGCTACTTTTACCAAGTGCAACAGGGGAAACTCCATATTAGAAGCAACAAGATTTGGTGAAAGGGAAGGTAGAGATATAGTTCTTAAACACAAGGATGTCATTAGGAAAAGCAAGGTTTAAGATGCAAAAATGCTCTGTGACTTAGCCTGTAATCCCAGCACTTTTGGAGACTGAGGGGAGTGGATTGTTTGAGTCCATGGGTTCAAGACCCACACAGGCAACTTGGTGAGACCTCGCCTCTACAATAAATCAAAACTTAGCTGGGCATGGTAGCACATGCCTGTGGTTTTGGCTACTTGGAAGACTGAGATGGAAGGATCACTGGAGCCCAGCAGGTTGAGGCTGCGGTGGCTGGGAGCATGCCACTGCACTCCAGTCTGGGCAACAGAGTGAGACTCCAACTAAAAAAAAAAAAAAGTAAAAATGATCCTTTAAAGCTTAAACTTACATTCTTTACATGAATAATAAACAAACAGAAACCCAAATAAAAACCACAATTCCATTCACAATAGCCACACACACACACACAATGAAATACCTTGGCATCTTCCTAACCAGAAATGTGAAAGACCTTTACAATGAAAACTACAAAACAATGCTCAAAAAAATAAAAAATGACAGAAACAAGTGGAAAAATAACCCATGCTCATGGATTGGAAGAATCAACATTGTGAAGATGTCCATCCTACATAAGGCAATTTACAGATTTAATGCAATACCCATCAAATTACCAGCAACATTCTTTTCAGACCTAGAAAAAACAACACAGGAATTCATATGGAAACACAAACGACCAAGAATAGCCAGAACAATCCTCAGCAAAAAAAAAAAAAAAAAAGCAGGCGGTATCACATTACCAGACTTCAAACTTACTATAAAGCTACAATCATCAAAACAGCTTGATACTGGTACAGGAACAGGCATATAGACCAATGGAATAGAATTGAGATTCCAGAAGCAAAACCTCAATTTCTCAACCAATTCATCTTCGACAAAGCCTCCACCACCTACCACTGGGGAGAGGAGAACCTATTAAATACATACTGCTGGGAAAACTGGCTGACTACGTGCAGAAGATTGAAACAGGACCCCTATCTATCCTCATACACAAAAATTAACTCTAAATGGATCAGAGACCTAAATGTAAAACTTCAAGAACTTTAGAAAATGAAGGGCATACCCTCATGGAAATTGGAACTGGCATCCAATTCCTGAACAAAATCCGAAACCCACAGGCCATAAGAGAGAAGATAGACAAGTGGGACCTCATTAAACTGACAAGTTTCTGGAAAGCCAAAGAAACCATCAAGAGAGCACAGAGACAGCCTACAGACTGGATAAAAGTATTTGCCAACTCCAGGTCTGACAAAGGCTTAGCATCTTGGATCTACAAGGAACTCAAACATGCTGAAAAGAAATAAACAAACAACCCCATTATTAAATGGGCAAAAGATATGAACAGATACTTCTCAAAGGAAGACATCTGAGCAGCCAACAGACACATGAAGAAATGTTCAACCTCACTAATCATCAGGGAGATGCAAATCAGAACCACACTGAGATACCACCTAACTCTAGTTAGAATGGCAATTATAAATAACTCAAAAAATAACAGTTGCTGGAGAGGGTGTGGTGAAAAGGGAACACTTCTACGCTGTTGGTGGGAGTATAAACTAGTGCAACCTCTGTGGAAAACAATATGGTGATTCCTAAAAGCTCTAAATATCAACCTCTCATATGACCCCGCAATCCCCCTACTGGGAATATACCCTGAAGAACTCAAATCACTCTATAAAAAAGATACCTGCACATGTATGTTTATCACAGCATTGTTCACAATAGCAAGAACTTGGAAGCAACTATGCTGTCCATCAAAAGAGGACTGGATTTAAAATATATGGTGCATATACACAATGGAATACTATGAAGCCATAAAAAAAGAACAAAATCATGAATTTCACAGCAACCTGGATGGAACTAGAGTCTATAATACTGAGTGACCTCTCACAGAAACAAAGATCTGAGTATCACATGTTCTCACTCATATAGTGGACCTTGAACATAAAACATCATAGTATAAGAAAATGACTGACAGTGGTGGGAAACTATGGGGGGGAGGGGAAGGGAGATGGGATTAACAGTAGTAAATATCTGTCTGGGGACGGGGAGACACCTCTTATCAACAAGGGTGACTGAACGAAGCATATTTGTATACCTAACCATTAACTGTACCCCACAATTTCACAATAAAAAATATTGATTATGAAAAAAATAAATAAATAAAACACAACACTCCTGTTTCAGACCACCCTGGGAACTATGGAAATTATAGTGATAAATGTCCGTGAGCTTAAAAAAAAAAAAAAGAAGTGTGTACTTGCCTCTCTAAACCTCAGTTTTTTCATCTCTAAAAATGGGATAAGAGTAGCATCTGTTTCAAAGGGTTGTTGCTGGGTATACATGTGATTGTGTGCACAAGACCAGTATCACTGTAGTAAGGGCTGGAAAAATACCATTTGCTGTTGTTACTATTTTTATAGTGAGTTTTTTATGCCCTGGCATTCCTTGGCACAATTAGTGATTAATACCTTTTTATCTTTAATGAATGGACGATTAGAATAGACACCACACACGTGCGCATGCACCCACGCGCGTGCGCGCGCGCGCGCACACACACACACACACACACACACACACACACACACACACACACACACATCATTTCACAGTTAGGCAAAGGTAATTGCATTACTCTTCTGATTCAAAGCCTGGTGCCCAAGGATGAAGTTTGAACTCTATAGTATGGCTTTCCATTTTGCCCCAGGCTCGCCAGCCAGCCTCCTCCCCTGCCAGTGCAGGCTCAGCCCATCCACTGCAATGAACGTCCACCACACCTGACCTAGCCTTGTGTCTGTTAGTCTGAACATAGCATGTGATCAGTCCTTTCCTTTATTACCTGTGAGTGATAGGTAGGAGAGTGAATTGGAAACCTCCTATATGAGTTTCTATGCCCAGGCAAAATGGCTTTTTCCCTATGAAGCCTTCTCTTGACCGCTGTAAAGCATTGGTTGTTCATCTCCCCTCTGGGCTCACATCATATTTTATGTCAATGGTTCTCAAAATGTATTCCCTGGATCAGCAGCATCAGCATCACATGGGACCTTGTTAGAAATGCAAATTCTAAAACACCTTCACAGACCACTAAACCATAAACTGCGGAGGTGGAACTCAGAAACGTGTGCTTGAAGGAGACCTCCAGGTGATTCTAATGCACATTCAAATTAGAGAACCAGTTCCACGCAAACTTCTGTTATAACATGCCTCCTACCATATTAAAATCACTTACCTGAATATATAACAATCTTGCAAGTAATCGCTCCTAACCAACTTTCCTAGGTCTCAATTTTCCTCAACTGTAATAATGAAAATCATTTGCAGAAATACTTAGAAATTAGAATTAATAAACAAAGTATGAGATATAGTGTCTCACACACTGGTCTCTTCTGACCCCTCCACCCAGCTCCCGACTTTTTGGTCATGGTTG
>NW_007233589.1:0-10413 GCF_000164805.1 Carlito syrichta | reverse complement strand
GCTGCCTAGCCATCAGTCTATCTATTTATGTCAGCTAGTTAAGTCAGCTGGCTATATAGCTGTCTAGCTACGTAGGTAGCTAGTTAAGTCTGCTGGCTTGCCAGCTAGCTACTTTGTTAAGTCAGCTAGTTAAGTCAGTTGACTAGGCTACTGGCTAGCTAGTTAGCTAGGCAATAAAGTAACCCGGCTAGACAGCTGGCCAGCTAGTTTAGTCAGCTAGTCATGTCAGCTCACTAGCCAGCTGGTTAACTAGAAAGCTAGGTAGTTAATTCAGCAGGCAAGCCAGCAGTATATGTCAGTAGCTAGCTAGTTAAGTCAGCTTGCTAGCCTATTTGCTAGTTGGATTTGTCAGCTAGATAAGTCAGCTGGCTAGTCAGCTGGCTAACTAGTTATGTCAGATGGTTGAGTCAGCTGGCAAGCAAACTGGCTAGCTGGATAAGCCAGCTAGTTAATTCAAGTGACAAGACAACTGGAGATCTAAGTATCTCACTATTTTAATCAGCTGGCTAGCCAACTGGCTAGCTGGTTAAGTCAGCTATTTAAGTCAGCTGGCTAGCCACCTGTCTAGGTAGGTAGTTAGCTAATTAAGTCAGCTGGTTAGCCAGATTGCTAGCTAGTTAAGTCAGTGAGTTAAGTGAGCTGGTTAAGTCAGTGAGTTAAGTGAGCTGGCTAGCTAGGTGGCTAGCTAGTTAAGGCAGCTGGCTAGCCCTTTGCCTATCTAGTTAATTCACCTAGTTTAGTCAGCTGGTTAGCCAGCTGCCTAGCTAGGTGGCTGGCATGTTAAACTGGCTTGTTAGTAGACTAGTTTGGTAGGTTGCCAGCTAGTTAAGCCAGCTGACTAGCCAGCTGAACAGCAGGGTGGCTTGCTAGTTTGGATGGCTGGCTGTCCCACTCTCCAGCAAGACGGCTGGCTATTTATTCTGGCTTGCTAGCCAGGTGGCTAGCCCACTAGCTAGCTAGCCATCTGCCTAGCCAGCTTGTTGGCCAGGTAGCTAGCTAGTTAAGCCAGCTGGCTAGCCGTATAGCCAACCAGGTAGATAGCTAATTATGTCAGCTGGCTAGCCAGCTAGACAGTCAAGAAGCTTGTCACCTAGATATGTCAGCTGCTATCCAGACTGCTGGTTAAGTCAGCTAGCAAGTCAGTTAATACTCCAGCTAGCTAGTTATGTCAGCTACTCATGTTGCTAGTCAGCTAGCTAGTTAAGTCAGCTAGCTAGACAGCTAGCTAGTCAGCTAGATAGTTAAGTCATATAGCCAGTAGCCAGATAGCTAACTAATTAAGTCAGCAAGCTAGAGAGTTATATTGTTTGCTAGCTAGTTATGTCAGCTAGATAGCCAGCTATCTATTCAGCTAGCTAGTCAAGTCAGATAGCAAATCAGCTAGTTACTAGCTAACTAGTTGGCTAGCATCTCAGCTATCTGGTCAGATAACTAGTGGGTTCACTCGCTTTCCATAAGTTCAGCTAATGAGTCAGCTCGCTCACCTGCCAACCAGTCAGCAAACTATTCGGTTCACTCATCAGTCAAGAGGTCAACTAACTTGTCAGCTCACTCACAGTACAACAAATCAGCTAACTAATCGTCTTCTTCACCAGATGCCTAATTAAGTCTGATCATGGGTCAGCTGGCTCACCAGTCAACTAGTTAAGGCAGCTCACCAGTTGGCTTACTGTGCGGCCAAATAGTTAAGTTGGCTCATCAATCGACTTAATTGCCAGTCAACTAGTTAAATCTTCTGTTGGCTCACTCACCAGTCGATTAAATTCTGCTTACCAGTGAGCTCACATGCTGGCCGACTTGTTAAGTCTGCTGACCAGTCGGCTCACTCTCTGGTCAACTAGGTAAGTCAGCTGATTTGTCGGCTCACTCGCCAGCCTACTAGTTAAGTCAGCTGACAATTCGGCTCACTTACAGGCTGACTAGTTCATTCAGCTCGCTTTGTTCACTTGCAAGCCGACTAGTTAAGTCAGCTAATAGGTCAGTCTACTAGCCGTCCAACTAGTTGAGTCAGCTAACCAATTGGTCGACTAATAGGCCAATTTGTCAGTTGATAAGTTAGCTCAGCTCACTAGTCAGCCAACGAGTTAGGACAGGTAACTTGTTTGCCAACTAGTTGTACGGCTATTTAGTTGAGCAAACGAGCAAGTCAACTAGTTAACCGAGTTAACTAGTGGGTCAAGTCGTCAGTCAACTATTTGACCAAGCTAACCAGTCATTCAACTAATCTGTCAACTTGTTAAGCCAGCTAACAAGTCGGTCGAGTAGTCAGCCAATGTGTTAAACCAGTTAACTTGTTGGCCGTCTAGTCAGCCAAAATTATGTCACGTAGTTAACTCATTAAACAACTGTTAATTCAGTTAATTTGCTCATTTACCAACTAGTTGAAACAGCTAACTCATTAACCAACTCAATAAATCAGTCAGCCTATCTCATTAGTCATCAAGTTAAGTAAGCTAACTAACTCTGCTAGCTAAACAGCTAGCTAGCTAAGTCAGCTACTTATGTAAGCTAGCTCATTAATTAGCAAACTATTGAATCAGCTACTTAAGACTGCTACCTAACTAGTTAGCAAATTAGTTAAGTCAGCTAGTTATTAAGCTAGTAAGATAGTTAGCTACATATTTAATTCAGGCAGTTGTCAGCTAGATAACTAGTTGTCAGCCAGCTAAGTCAGCTAGCTAAGTAGATAATTCAGCAAGCGAATTCAGCTAGTTAAGTCAGCTTTCTAATTTAGTCAGCTGCTTAAGACAGTTAGCTAGGTAGTTAGCAAATGGGTTAAGTCAGCAGGTTGAGACAGGTAGTTAGCTAATTAACTGAAGGGTTAAGTCAACTGATTGAGTCAGCTAGCTAGTTAGCCAGTTAGCAAATGGGTTGAGTCAGATAGTTGAGTAGGCTAGCTAGCTAGTTATTTAACGAGTTAAGTCAGCTGGATGAGTCAGATAGCTAGCTAGTTACCTAATGAGTTAAGCAAGCTGGTTGAGTCAGTTAGCTAGCTTGTTACCTAACGAGTTAAGTCAGATAAGAAAGCTAGCAAGAAAATTCATTAACGAGTAAGCTAACTGGTTAGCTAGCTGATTGAATCAGCTGGCTAACCCGCTGGCTAGCTAGTTAGGTCACGTAGTTGAGTCAGCTCACTGGCAAGTAGGATAGCTAGTTAGTTAGGTAGTTAACTCAGCTGGCAAGCCAGTGGGATATGTAGGTAGGTAGCTAGTTAATTCAGCTGACTAGTCATCCGGCATCTAGTTATGTCAGCTAGTTAAGTCTGCTGGCTATCCAGTTGTCTAGCTAGGTGACTAGCTAGTTAATTCTGCTGGCTAGCCAGCTGGCTACTTCGTTAAGTCTGCTAGTTAAGTCAAGTCAGCTGACTAGGCTACAGGCTAGCTAGGTAGATAGGCAATTAAGTCAGATGGCTAGCCAGCTGGATAACAAGTTAAGTCAGCTAGTTAAGTGAGCTTGCTAGCCAGCTTACTAGCTAGGTTGGTAGCTAGTTATGTCAGCTGTATAGTGAGCTTTCTAGATAGTCAACTAGTTAAGTCAGCTGACTAGCCTGCTGGCTAGTTAGGTAGCTTGTTATTTATTCAGCTGGCTAGACAGCTGGATAGCTAGTTATGTCACCTAGTTAATTCAGATGGATAGCCAGATGGCTAGCTGTGTAGCAAGCTAATAAATTCACCTGGCTAGAAAGTAGGCCAGCTAGTTAAAACAGCTAGTTAAGACAGCTGGCTAACTAGGTAGTGACTTAGTTACATCAGTGTGCTAGTCAGCTGGCTAGTTAATTATGTCAGCTAGTTAAGTCAGCTGGCTATACAGGTGCCTAGAGTGGTAGAGAGCTAATTAAGTCAGCTGGCTAGGCAGCAGGATAACTAGTTAATTCAGCTAGTTTAGTCACCTGGCTGACCAGCTGCCTAGTTCATTAATCAGCTAGTTCAGTTAGCTGACTAACCAGCTGGCTAGCTAGTTAAGTCACCTCGTTAAGTCACTTGGCTAGCCAGCTTGCTAGGTAGTTAAAAAGTTAGTTAAATCAGATGGCTAGACAGCCAGACAGCTGGCCAGCTGGTTGTATCAGCTAGTTATTTCAGCTGGCTAGCTAAGTAGCTAGCTAATTAAGTCTGCTAGTTATGTCAGCTAGCTGGCTAGTTGAGTCAGCTAGATAAGTCAGCTAGCTAGCTATATAGCTAACTAGGTATGAAGCTAGTTATTTCAGCTATTAAAATCAGCAGGGTAGCTAGGTAGCCTGCTAGTTAAGTCAGCTAGTTAAGTCAGCTGCCTAGCTGGGTAGCTAACTAGTTAAATCAGCTGACTAGCCACCTGGCTAACTAGTTAGCTCACCTAGTGAATTCAGTTCGCTAGCTAGCTGAATAGCTAGGTAACTAGATACTTAAGTCACCTGGCAAGTATGCAGGATACCTATGTAACTGACTAGTTGCATCAGCTGGCTAGAAACTTGGGTAGCTAGTGATGTCAGCTAGTTCAATCAGCTGGTTAGCCAGCTGGCTAATGAGTTAAGTCACCTGGTTGAGTCAGCTGACTTGCCAGCTGTCTAGCTGGTTAAGTCTGCAAGTTAATGCAAGTGGTATCCATCTGCTAGCTAGGTAGCTAGCTAGTTAAGTCAACTGGCTAGCCAGCTGGCTAACTGGTTACATCAGCTAGATAAGTTAGCTGGCTAGCCACCTGGCTAGGTAGGTAGCTAGCTAATTATGTCAGCTAGCTAGAGGGCTGGCTAGCTAGGTAAGTCAGCGAGTTAAGTTAGCTTTTTATCCAGCTGACTAGTTAGGTGGCTAGCAAGTTAAGACAGCTGGCTAGCCAAATCGTTATCTAGTTAAGTCAGATAGTTATTTCAACTGGTTAGCTGGCTGGCTACCTAGGTGTCTGGCAAGTTAAGCTGGCTGGTTATCAGGCTGGTCAGGTAAGTGGCCAGCTAGTTAAACCATTGGCTAGCCAGCTTACAAGCATGGTGGCTGGCTAGTTAAGCTGGCTGGCTATCCGACTGTCTAGCCAGTTGGCTGACTATTAAAGCTGGCTGGCTAGCCAGCTTGCCAGCCTGTTATCAAGATAGCCGGCTGCCTAGCTAGCTAGACAGCCAGGTAGCTAGCCAGTTAAACCATCTGGCTAGTCATCTAGTCAACCAGGTAGCTAGCTAATTAAGTCAGCTGGCTAATTTGCTAGCCAGTCAACTACCTCCTCAGCTAGTTAAGTCAGCTAACTAGTCAGCTAGCTAGTTAAATCAGTTAGCTAGTCAGCTAGCTAGATAAGTCAGCTAGCCAGCTAACTAGCCAGTTAGCTAGCTAGTTAAGTCAGTTGGTTAGACAGCTAGATAGCTTGTTTGCTAGCCAGTTATGTCAGCGAGATAGCCAGCTAGCTAGTCAGCTAGCTAGTTAAGTCAGCTAGCAAATCCGATATTACCTAGCTATTTAGTCAGCTATCATATCAGCTAGTTGGTCAGATAATTAGTGGGCCCGCTCACTTCCCATCAGGTAAGCTAACTAGCTGGCTCCCTTGCCTGCCTACCAGCGCACCAGTCAACTAGTTAAGTCAGTTCACCTGTTGGTTCAATCGCCATCTGGTTAGTTAAGGCAGCTCACCCATCAGCTCACTCGCCGGCCAGTTAAAGTCAGCCCACCGGTCAGCTCATTCACTGGCCGACTTGTTAATTCTTCTGACCAGTCGGCTCACTTGCCTGCTGACTAAATCAGGATGACCAGTGAGCTCTCTCACGGAATGACTAGTTAAGTCAGCTGACCAGTCAGCTCACTCTCAGGACAACTAGATAAGTCAACTCCCCTGTCGGCTCACTCACTGGCTGATGACTTAAGTAGGCTAACCAGTTTGCTGACTAGCTGACCAACTAGATAAGTCAGCTAACCAATCGGCTGACTAGTCGAGCAACTTGTAAGCTGTCAAGTTAGCTTAGCTAATTGGTAGGCCGACAAGTTAGGTCACCTAGCTAGTTGGCCAACTAGTTGGCAGACTAGTTTGGCCACCAAACCAGTAGGCAAAATTTTAACCATGCTGACTAGTGAGCCAACTCGTTAGCCAGCTAGTTAAGCCAGCTAATTAGTCGGCCGACTAGTCAGCTGACTTGTTAAGCCAGGTAACAAGTCGGCCGAGTAGTCAGCCAACATGTTATATTATTAAGTTGTCCCCCTACTCGTCAGCCAAAACTTTAAGTCACCGTTCTAGCTCGTTAACCAACTAGTTAAGACAGTTAGATAACTCGTTTACCAAAGAGTTAAAGCAGTTAAACAGTTAGCCAACTCATTAACCAACTTGTTAAGTCAATGAGCTATCTCATTATCCAACTAGTTAAGTCAGGTACCTATGTCAGCTAGTTCACTTGCTAGCTAGCTAAGTCAGCTAGCTTACTAGATTGCTAAATATTTAAGTCAACTACTTAAGTCTGCTACTACTTAGTAAGTATTAAATCAGCTAGTTAGCTAAGTATTAAATCAGCTAGTTATTCAGCTAGTTAAATAGTTCTCTAACTATTTGACTCAGGTAAAGTCAGCTAGCTAACTAGTTAAGTCAGCCAGTTAAGTCAGCTAGCTAAATAGTTAAATCAGCTACCTAAGTGAGCTAGTTAAGTCAGCTTTTTAAATTAGTCAGCTGGTTAAGACAGCAAGCTAGATAGTGAACCAATGGGTTATGTCAGCAGGTTGAGTAAAGTTGTTAACTAGTTAATGAATGGACTAAATGAGCTAGTTGAGCCAGTTAGCTCATTTAACCCATTCATTAACTGAGTTGGCTCAGTTGCTTGAGTAGGCTAGATAGCTAGTTAGCTAGAGTTATGTCAGCTGGCTGTGTCAGTTAGCTAGTACCCTAGCTAACAAGTTAAGTCAGATAATTAAGTCACCTAGCTAGCACATTGTATAATAAGTAAGCTAATTAGTTAGCCAGCTGGATAAGTCAGCTAGCTAGCTAGTCAGCTAACTATTTAAGTCAGCTTTTTAGCTAGGTAGCTAGCTAGTTAGGTAACTATTTAAGTCAGCTCGCTATCTAGGTAGCTAGCTAGTTAAGTCAGCTAGTTAAGTCAGTTGGCTAGCCAGCTGGCAAGCTTGGTAGTGAGCTAGTCAAGTCAGTTGGCTAGATAGCTGGTTAGCTGGTTAATTCAGCTAATTAAGAGAACTGACTAGCCAACTTTCAAGGTAGTTAACTAGATAGTTAAGTCAGCTAGATAGCTACCTGGCTAGCTAGTGATTACAGTGCGTTAACTCAGCTGGCTAGCTGACAGGCTAACTGGCTAAGACAGCTAGTTTATTCAGTTGTCTACCCAGCTGACTGTGTAGGTAGCTAGCTAGATAAGTCAGCATGATAGCGAGCAGCCTAGCTGTTCAATGCACCTAGTTAATTCAGCTTGCTAGCCTGCTAGCTAGGTAGTTAGCAAGATAATTAAGTGAGTTGACTAGCCAGCTTGCAAGCTTAAGTCAGCTAGGTTAGTCAGCTGGCTAGCCGGCTGACTAGCTGGTTAAGTCTGCTAGATAAGTCAGCTGGCAGCCAACTGTCTAGCTACTTAAGCCAATACATTAAGTCAGTTGGCTATTCAGCTGGTTAGGTAGTTAAATAGCTAGTTAGTTCAGAGGGCTAGCCATCTGTCTAGCTAGGTATTTCAGCTAGTTAAGACAACTGGATAGCTAGGTAGGTAGATGGATAAGTCAGCTAGTTAAGTCAGCTTGCTAGCTAGTTATGTCAGCAAGTTTAGTCAACTGACAAGCCAGCTGGCTAGCTGGGTAGCTAGCTAGTTAAATCAGCGGACTAGACAGCTAGCTAGTTAACTTACCTGGTTATGTCATTTCACTAGTCAGCTGGTTAGCTAGGTAGCTAGGGGGGTAAGTCAGCTGGCAAGCCAGCGGGTTACGTAGGTAGCTAGCTAATTAAGTCAGCTGTGTATCCAGCCGGTTAGCTAGGTAGTTAGGCAGTTAGGTCAACCTGCTAGCCAGCTGGATAGCTAGTTAAGTCACCTAGTTAAGTCAGCTGGCAAAACAGCTAGCTAGCTAGTTAGCCAGATTGTTAAATCAGCTGTCTATCCTGCAGTATAGCTATTTAAGTCACCTAGTTAAGTCAGCTGGCTAGCCAACTGGCTAGCTAGGTAGATTGCTAATTAAGTGAGCTGGCTAGACAGCTGGCTAGCTGCTTAAGTCTACTAGTTAAATCAGCTGGCTAGCCACCTGGCTAGCTATATAGCAAGATAGTTCATTCAGCTGACTAGCAAGCAGGCCAGCTATTTACCTCAGCAATCAAGTCAGTTGGGTAGCCAGCTGGCTAGCTATGTAGCAAGCTAGGTAAGTCAGTTGGCTAGCCAGCTGGCTACCTAATTAAGGCAGCTAGTTAAGTCAGCTGGCTAGCCAGTTGTCTAGATATGTAGAGTTTGTTAAGTCAGCTGGCTAGCCAGCTGGCTAACTAGTTAATTAAGATAGTTGAGTCAACTGGATAGCCAGCTGGCTGGCAGTTAAATTAACTAGTTAATTCAGTTGTCTAACCAGCTGGCTAGTTATGTAGCAAGCTAGTAGAGTCAGCTGCCTAGTCAGGTGTCTGGCTAGTTACGTCATCTAGTTAATTCA
Organism: Carlito syrichta; assembly: GCF_000164805.1. Classification (NCBI taxonomy): domain Eukaryota; kingdom Metazoa; phylum Chordata; class Mammalia; order Primates; family Tarsiidae; genus Carlito; species Carlito syrichta. The sequence goes on along the minus strand of NW_007233589.1, from coordinate 1,858 downwards.
GCTGGATTCCCAGTTGGAGAGCTAGGGAGCTAGCTGGTTGAGTCAGCTGGCTAGCAATCTGGCTAGCTGGTTAAACCAGCGAGTTAATTCAGCTGGCTAACCAGCTGGCTAGCTAATTAAGTCAGCTGGCTAGCTGGTTAAATCACCTAGTTAAGTCAGCTCGCCATTCTTATTTCTAGCTAGGTAGCTAGCTATTTATGTCATCTCGTCAGTCAACTGGCTAGCTACATAGCTAGCTAGTTAAGTCAGTTAGTTGTTAGCTGGCTAGCTATTTAAGACCGTTAGTTAAGTCAGCTGGTTAACCAGCTGCCTATCAGGGTAGCTATCTAGTGAAGTCAGCTGGCTACCCAGCTGGCTAGCTAGTTAAGTCACCTACCTAAGTCAGTTCACTGGTCAGCAGTTTAGCTAGGTAATTAAGTAGTTAATTCAGATGGCAAGCCAGTGGGCTATGTAGATAGGTAGCTACTTAAGTCAGCTGTCTAGCCTTTATGCTATCTAGTTATGTCAACTAGTTAAGTCAACTGGCTATACAGCTGTTTAGCTAGGTATATAGTTAGCTAATTCTGCTGGCTAGCCAGCGATCTACAGCATTAAGTCAGTTAATTAAATCAGCTGTATAGGCTGCTGGCTAGCAAGGTTGCTAGGCAATTAAGTCAGGTGACTAGACAACTGGCCAGCTAGTTAAGTCAGCTACTTTAGTCAGCTGGCTAACCAACTGATTAGCTAGTTAAGTCAACACGTTATTTCAGTTTTCTAGCCAGCTGGCTAGCTAGTTAAAAAGTTATTTATGTCAGATGGAAAGCCAGCTGGCTAGCTAGTTATTACAGCTGGTTAAGTCAGCTGGCAAGCTATGAAGCTAGCTAGCTAAGTCAGCTACATATGTCAGCTAGATATGTCACTTAATTAAGCTAGTTAATCAGCTAGCTAGCCAGCTTGCTAGCTAGGTAGCTAGCTAGTTATGTCTGCTGTCTTGCAAGCAGGCTAGCTAGTTAATTCACCTAGTTAAGTCAGATGACTAACCTGCTGGCTAGGTAGGTAGCTTGCTAGTTAATTCAGCTGGCTAGACAGCTGGCTGCCTAGATAACTCACCTAGATAATTCAGCTGTATAGCCAGCTGGCTAGCTATGTAGCAAGCTAGTTAATTAAACTGGCTAGAAAACAGGGCAACTAGTTATGAAAGCTAGTTAAGTTTGCTGTCTAGCAAGATGGTTAGCCAGGCATTTAGGTAGTTTAATCAATTGACAAACCAGCGGGATACATAGGTAGCTAGCTAGTTAAGTCAGCTGGCTAGCCACCTGGCTATCTAGTAATGTCAGCTAGTTAAGTCAGCTGGCTAGCCAGCTGGTTAACGAGTTATGTAAACTAGTTGAGTCCGCTGGCTAGCTAACTGGCTAGTTTGCTAAGTCAGCTAGTTAATTCAAGTGCCTAGCCATCTGGCTAGCTAGGTAGCTAGTGCGTTAAGGCAGCTGGCTGGCTAGCTGGCTAGCTGGTAAGTCAGCTTTTTAAGTCAGCTGGCTAGCCACCTGTCTAGGTAGGTAGCTAGCTAATTAATTCAGCTGGCTAACCTTCTTGCTAGCTAATTATGTCAGTGAGTTATGTGAGCTGGTTTTCTCATCTGGCTCACTAGGTGGTTGGCTAGTTAAGCCAGCTGACTAGCCGGATGGCTATCTACTTAAGTCAGCTAGTTAATTCAGTTGGTTAGTCGGCTGGCTAGCTAGGTGGCTGACAAGTTTAGCCGGCTGGTTAGCAGGCTCATTTTCTATGTGGCCAGGTAGTTAAGACTGTTGGCTAGCCGTCCGAGCAGCAGGGTGGCTGGCTATTTTAGCCAGCTGGCTGTTCCACTGTCCAACCAGCCAGC
>NW_007233588.1:0-16028 GCF_000164805.1 Carlito syrichta | reverse complement strand
TGAACTATGATGTGCCACTGCACTCCAGCCTGAGCAAGAAAGCAAGACCCTATCTCAAAAAAAAAGAAAGAAAAGAAAAGAAATACAAGTTTACATGAACAAAGTTAAGAGATAGCTATAGTGCTGGATGGTCAGTGTTGGAATTCTGGCACAACTACTTATTTGTTCTGTGACTTTAGCAGACTTGACTGCTCTGTGCCTCAGTTTCCTCATCTGTAAAATGAGGATCACAATAGTGCCTACTTCATAAGATTGTTGTATAGAGTAAATGAGTTAGGACATACAAAGTGCTTTAGAGGGTTTCAAAATATAGTAAGGGACATATAAGTTGTTTGCTTCTTTGTTTTTGAATCAGCGGTCTTGTTCTTTCACCCAGACTGGGGTGTAGTGGCATGATTACAACTCACTATAGCCTCAACCTCCTAGGCTCAGGTGACACTCCCGTCTCAGTCTTTCGAGTAGCTGGGGGCTAAAGGCATGTGCCACCACACTCAGGTAATTTTTTTTATTTTTTGTAGAGATGAGCTGTTGCTATGCTGCCCAGGCTTGTTTCAAATGCCTAGGCTCAAGCGATCCTCCTGTCCTGGCCTCCCAATGTGCTGAGATTACAGACATGAGCCACTGCACCCAGTCCATATAAATAAATAATTAAATATATATATTTATGAGAAAGGGACTACTTTGAGATCATGTGGCCCTAATGTCTCAAAACTTTGTGGGCATCTAATCCACAGTTTTCTCATGGCTAGTCTGAACCATTGACTGCTACATATTGATACTATTGATATTTGCTTAAATTTAAATGTAGTTGCTAACATGTAAAATGAAAAATAATAAGGATGTACAGCTTTTCTTGCAAAAACTTCTGAAAACACATTCCTATGTGAACTCTATTCTCAGAGGCCCCAAATCAAGTGGTATTAAGGGACCATTACCTGCTGCAGCAGGAGCAGGTCTTTTCTTCATTTTCACATGAGTTTGCCATTGACCACACTACCCACCCCTCTCTGTAACTCCTCCTATTTTGGCTGAGTGCCACCTACCAAGTATTATTCCATCAATACTGTTGCTTTTCCAGTCATAGAATAAAAACTAAAAACTAAATATGTCCCCATACCCATGTACTTTTGAGAAATAAAAAAATGGAAACAAAGACTGAGAGATCCACATGTCCAGGAAAATGTGAGTCAGACTTGCTTTTTCAGACATAAAAAGGATTTTCTGGGTTGAATATACCGACAAAGTGCATCTGTAGCAAAGATACAGCATAATCCTCCATTAAGAAAACAAACTATAAAAAGAACCATGACTGAATGACGGTTATGTGAAAAGATGCCTGATGAAAAGCTTAATGATATATAAAAGAGAGTGAAATTTCAACACAGTTGTTTTTGCGACTGTGAAGCAAATAAGTGGTGATGCTGTGATATGCCGTGATGTAAGCTTTTATGCTTCTGTCACCTGCCCTGCCCATGTAGGTATTTGGACTTCTGACTCTTGATCTAAACTAACTTATCATTTTATAGATAAAGAAACTGTAGCTAGAGTAGTTAAGGGATTGACTAATTAGAGACAAAGGAGAGACTGTGACCTGGGTCTCCTGATGCCAGTCTCTGCTTTCTATCATTCAACATAATTGCAAATGACTGCCCGTGTGACTTCATGGTGACACTCAAAGTGAATACATGTCCTCACGTGAATTGAAGCCCAGCCTTCTTGGCTTCTTATGAGACAATAGAGAGAGGCATTGAAATTCGCTGAGCACTAACTTTCCAGTTAGGAAACATGAAACTTAGTGCTAAAATTACAATTGTCCAAGGTATTTTCAAGATGGAATAAAATGTTTGATCTGTTGGTTTCTGCATCAACAGAACATTATAAATGAAGTGCACACTTATCCGAGGTCTTTATTGCCAAAATGTAAATGTTAGCTGGGCTCGGTGGCTCAGCCTATAATCCCACACTTTGGAAGGCTGAGGTGAGTGGATTGCCTGAGCCCGCGGATTCGAGACCCGCCTGGGCAACTTGGTGAGACCTCATCTCTACAAGAAATCAGAAATTAGCCGGACGCGGTAGCTCACGCCTGTAGTTCCAGCTACTTGGAAGGCTGAAGCGGAAGGATCACCGGAGCCCAGCAGGTCAAGGCTGCAGTGGCTGGGAGCGGCCACTACACTCCAGTCTGGGCAACAGAGTGAGACTCCAACTCAAAAAAAAAAAGAGTGGAAATATAAAAGAAACACTTAGGCAGTAAATATACATTTGGTGGCATGACATCTCATTGGTTACCAGAAATGTCTCATTTTTCTTACTTCAATACAGTGGAAAGAATCATTTCTTTGGTAGAAAATGCAGCATACTTAAATCTTAATTACCTTAGCCAACTCTCTGATTCATTCTAATTTTATTTTATCATCTAACTTCCCCCAATTTTATGAGCCCACTGGTCAGTCATCTTTAGAAAGAGTGCAGAAGACTACCTGAAACTGAAAAATAAGAACTTGGACAAACTTAAAAAAAACTGAAACCACACACTACTGATATGCAATTTATTAAAGACAAAAGCAACGGTGTTAAGTAATATATAGAATTATTCATTCAAATACTTTTAGTTTTTTTTTCTAGCCTTTTCTGCTCCCTCTTTAGCCAATGGCTTTCCTAAAAGTAAAACTATCTTCTATCGCTTATTCTATTTGTGTTGAAGTGATTTTTTTTTAATTTTAAGATATTAACTGATTTGTTCTTCAGTGTTTTCTCCTTCTCTCTCTCCTCTTTGGCTCTCCTGGGTGATGGGTGCTTTAACAATCACCTCAAGGGAGGAACCTACTGCCTCCAGGATGAACATTGCTTAAAAGCTGAATATTGGTTTTCAGGCTTCAGCTTCCCAAATCCTAAACTACTCAAGAACTTTACTGGTCAAATACCAAGAGAAAGAGCCTGAAGAAAAATAGAGAGAGAACCCAGGCTCGGTGGCTCAGCCTGTAATCCCAGCACTTTGCGAGTCTGAGGTGAGTGGATTGCCTGAGCCCGTGGGTTCGAGACCCGCCTGGGCAACTTGGCGAGCCCTCATCTCTACAATAAATCAAAAAATTAGCCGGGCGTGGTAGCGCACGCCTGTAGTTCCGGCTACTTGGAAGGCTGAGGCTGAAGGATCGCCGGAGCCCAGCAGGTCAAGGCTGCGGTGGCCGGGAGCGGCCACTGCACTCCAGTCTGGGGGACAGAGTGAGACTCCAACTCAAAAAAAAAAATAGAGAGAGAGAGAGGTCATCTTGAGTGAGTTAAGGAGAGAAGATGTGCGATAGGGATTTTAAAGTCCTGAAAAGGGGGCTCTGTACCATTTTCTGGGCAGAGATCTGGGAGTAATCAAGAAAAAATGAGGTTGGGTCTGGGAATGGGGTACATGAGGAGTGTGAAAGCAGCTGAGATGTCTGGTTTCTGTCAGAATTCCATGCTACACGTTTGAGGCCACAAGAAGCAGATATCGTCAAACCTGGTCATCAGGAGGGAGGACATCCCAACATGCCTCAGTGTAGACCGATGACAAAGACACAACTGTACAGTTCCACCACTTCATTCATCCCCAGTGCCTTAGCACTAAGTAATCTCCCACGAATTATCGCCCTTCATGGAGGCTAAGCCCCAGGGAAGGGGATGGGAAGATCCAAAAAAATTGGAAGAAAGGAAGAATAGATGAATCAAGATAATAAATAGCCTGGCTTGGTGGCTCAGCCTGTAATCCCAGCACTTTGGGAGGCTGAGGTGAGTGGATTGCCTGAGCCCACGGGTTCGAGACTTGCCTGGGCAATGAGACCTCATCTCTACAATAAATCAAAAAATCAGCCGGGTGTGGTAGCGCATGCCTGTAATTTCGGCTACTCGGAAGGTGGGGAAGAAGGATCGCCGGAGCCCAGTAGGTCGAGGCTGCGGTGGCCGGGAGCGGCCACTGCACTCCAGTCTGGGTGACAGAGTGAGACTCCAACTCAAAAGAAAACCAGCTTTCCCACCACTGACCTGGGTACACAAGCCAGAAAAAAACCCCTCATCTTTGTCTCCTTCATTCCCTTCATTCAACAACCCAATTATTACTAAAATCTCATTCTTCATCTCTGTGACTGCTTCAAACCCGAAATGGTGGCTAGATGTAAAGTGGAATTTTAACTGTCAAAAAAGGCAGACGGCTAAGAAAGTTGAGCCAGTGATAACGTGGAGTCCGTGAAAGCCTGTAGCCATAAAGAATGTTGAGCCATAAACCCCATCATAGATAGTGAAAAATGTCTCAAAATATTCTGACGCTTGAAGTAAACTAGGCACCTAGAATAATAGTAATAAGTAAGGCTTGGAATATTTGTTTTCGATTACCTTCTATGAGGCTGTGATGGGCTCAAGTAATTGAGATGCCTGAAGCTAATAGCACGGATGTGTTAAGTAGGGGGACTTCTACTGCATATTTTGCTGTATCTCTGTGCTCTGGCCTGTCCCCTCTTCCTTCTCCTTCCCCCTGCTGTTCTCAGTCAGGCCCTCACCATCTATTGACTCACCTATTGCTCTAGACTTCTGACTTGTCTCCTGATTTGCACTCTTGCCTTCCTGAATCTATTCTCTATGTAACCTACAGAGCAATGTACAATTCAGATAGGCCCATACCATTCTGTTTGTAGCTCCCAGGTATCTATTTCATCTCCTGCCCCTGGCTACCCCACTCCCTCTAGGCTGCTTCTTTCCTCAGTACTTTGCTTATGTGACCCCTGTGCCAAAAATATCCACCCAGGCCTGTTCTTTGTCTCCTTTCCCTCCAGGCTAGCTCTTGGCTTATTCTGTCAGACTCACAAATAACAGCTTCTTCTAAATATTTGACAAACTGCTCCAACAGATGAATTAGCTGCCCCTCCCTAATGTTTCCTTTCACACCCACTGCATTGCTTTTAAGCACCCATTTATGTGTCTGTCTCCACACTGGAATACATGAGCTCTGCCAGGGCAGAGACCACACCTGACTCATTTCTTTATTACTAGAACCCAGCACAGTTTCAGGTTAATGGAGAAACCCAAATAAATTTTGGTAGAATGCATGGTAGATGAAACACACACACACAGTCTCTCTCCTCTCTCTCTCTCTCTCTCTGATGGATTAAGGGGTTATACTGGAAGATATAATTCCTAGACTAGCTAATGCCCCAGTTGAGTTGCTATATGTGCCTGCCCTGAAAACAGCAAGGCTTAGGGATTTAAAGAACTTGAATAAAGGATGATCACATTTGAAGTGCAAAAAGAAACTGGAGCATAGCATAAGTTTATTCATGGAAGCAAAAAAACACAAACACAACTCATGAAATGTGTAAGTAATGACAGAAAGGAAAAAAGAAACAGACATTTATTGACCACTTTGATCAGCAAGCCAGGAAATTGTGAGATGCTTGAAGTATGTTAACTTATTTTATTATAACAAAAGTCCTTCTTAGGTAGGTATTACTGACCCCTAAAAATACGAAAACTGAAAGTGAGGAAGTGCAAGTAACATATCCCTGTTGTAACACAGTAACCCCAAATCTGAGAGGGCTTCTGCATAATGTTTATCTGTTCCAAAGAAGTCACCCTGAGTCCTAGCAGGAAAAGACATCAGTTTATTAAAACCTACAGGAGATGGCCAGGTACAGTGATTCAGCCTGTAATCCCAGAATTTTGGGAGGCTGAGGTGAGAGGATTGCCTGAGCCCTGGGTTTGAGACCAGTCTGGGTAACTTGGTGAGATCTGGTCTCTACAATAAGTTAAAAACAAAAACAAACAAACAAAAAAAAAACAAGCCAGGCATGGTAGCATGCACCTGTAGTTCTGGCTACTTGAAAAGTTGAGGTGGAAGGATTTCCTGAACTCAGCAGGTCAAGGCTGCAGTGGTTGTGAACGTGCCACTGCACTCCAGCCTGGGTGACAGAGTGTGACTCTGACTAAAAAAAAAACAAAACAAAAACTTACAGGAGGCACTGAGAGTGGTAGGTGGGTGAAGAATCCACACCTTGAGGCACTATGGCAAGCAGTTTTTTAATCAAAGCAATCAAGCTAATTATTCAAATCCCTATATGGTGAGTACAATTATATTGACTGAGTGATGACTTCATTGTTTTCAGTTATGATTGGTCACCTGCATTCCATAACTCATTGCTGGTAATATGCATACCCTTAGGAGACAACATTGGTCAGAGGCCACTCCCCAAGGGAGGGGGCAGGGAGAGACAAGGCATAAAGGGAAACAGTCTGTCTGAACAAGGCTTCACACTAGAACAAACGGTAACAACAAATGAGATTTGAGCCTAGGTCTTTGTGATGCTAACACTGATATCCATTCAGTCACACCTTGTTTCTTCTAAACATATACATAAGGAATTTTGCTTTTTTCCAGTTCATACTGGGAAGAAAGGGAAGGAACTAGAAGGGCACAGTCAATATTTCCTGATACTATAATAATGATAATAATAGCAAACACTTCCATTGTAATTAAAATGCACCTGGTACTGTTTTAAGTAGTCTAGATATGTGGCTCATGTAATTACCTCACTAATCCAGAGTGGGCTTCTGTTGTGAGTCTCCTTACTGCCTAGATGAGTAAACTGAGGCTAAAAGAGTTCACAAACTTGCCCAAAGTCAAACAGATTGTAAGTGGCAGATCTGGGATTCATAACCAGTCGATGTGGGAGCTAACTGGACGCCCTTAGCTAGTCTGCCTCTAAACAACCCCACATGGGACACAGGAAGAAGATAACCAGAAGAACCTAGAAGAAAAGAAATCAAGAATACACAAAGACTTTCCCCAGTCACTTGGCAGGTTTTCACTACAACTTTATCAAGAGAAAGTAGAGATTTGTATCAGCACCTCATTACACAGATGACCTTCACAAGACCTTCAACTTGAGGCTTAATTAGTTCAGGGAAAAGGCTGCAAGTCATACCATTATGTTATAAATTAGACTTCTAGTTCCTGCAGGTAAAATGTGATAAGTTAGGTTTTATTTCTGGAAAACCATTAGAATCAATAAAAATTCGAAAATAATCACAAGAATACATGAAAGAAACACAAATGTAAGCTTTTGGTGTGGACATTTCTTATGTTAAACACTTAACATAAGTTTTGTTTCTGCATGTACTAGTCTTGTTGAAGGTTGTTAAAACAGGAATCAATGAAGTTTGTGAAAGGGTTTAGTCTTTTTGCCTCAGCATAACCATTAGAAAATATTTAGGCCGGGCTTAGTGGCTCAGCCTGTAATCCCGCATTTTGGGAGGCCGAGATGAGTGGATTGCCTGAGCCTGCGGGTTCGAGACCCACCTGGGCAACTTGGCGAGCCCTCACCTCTACAATAAATCAAAAAATCAGCCGGGCATGGTAGTGCATGCCTGTAATCCCGGCTACTAGGAAGGCTGAGGCGGAAGGATCGCCGGAGCCCAGCAGGTCGAGGCTGCGGTGGCCGGGAGCGGCCACTGCAGTCTGGTCTGGGCGACAGAGTGAGACTCCAACTCAACAACAACAAAAAAAATCCAGGCTCGGTGGCTCAGCCTGTAATCCCGCACCTTTGGGAGGCTGAGGTGAGTGGATTGCCTGAGCCCACGGGTTCAAGACCCGCCTGGGCAAATTGAGAAGACCTCATCTATACAATAAATCAAAAAATAAGCCGGGCATGGTAGCACACGTCTGTAGTTCCAGCTACTTGGAAGGCTGAGGTGGAAGGATTCCCGGAGCCCAGCAGGTCGAGGCTGCAGTGGCCAGGTGGCCACTGCACTCCAGTCTGGGCGACAGAGTGAACTCCAACTCAAAAAAAAAAAAAAAAAGAAAAGAAAGAAAACATCCAGACATTCTACTGCAGGACAAACAGCAGCCTATCTCTCCCCCTTGGCAAATCTCCTTCAGATGTAAGACCAGGACAGCCCAACCATTCACGGTTTAGCATAATAATCTCTAGTAAACTTTTGATTCCTTGTCAAGGCCAAAGTCATGAGTTTGTGAATTGCAAATGTCTAACAAGTCTCTTGCGGGAAACCACCCCCACCCCAGGGAGTTCGCCTAATCAGCTCTTTGTGACCCACCTTGGCAGCAATCATGTGACTAACCCATCCATCTGCCTGCTATCCATCACCTGGCATCAGTACCTGCATTTGTCTGCCCCTTTGTGATGTTGTGGAAGCAGACCACCACCCAATCACCTAATGATCTTTCTCCATCAAGGGGAATGGTTAAAAGGACTCAACCACAAGCAACCAGCAGCCATTTCCTTGCTAGACTCTGGGGTAGCCATGTGCTCTTTGAGCTATGGCTGTCACCATGTTTCCAGGCTTTGGTCTTCTCTCCCACCTTGAGGAGGTAAATCTTGTTTACTTACTTTTAAATAAACTTTTCTTTCTTAACCTTTTTGTGTGTCACAATTCTTTGCATCTACTCGAATCTCTGGGATCCCAGTGCGTGCACCGCTGGCTTGCTGGCTCTGGAGGTGCTGCACCCCTCTCTCCTGTGCCTCTCACCTCTCCATACACCCTCATCCTATCCGTACCCTAACAGTTTGGATTGAAGATAAATTATTTTTTCTAGTAGACTTCCCTGAAGTGAGCACAGGCATATGTCACTGCTCTAGGCATCTTAGGCTTGAATTCAAAATTAGAGTGATTTGTTTCAAAATATTTTATTCTAATTCAATGTAAATGAGTAGAAAATCAGCATAATAAGAGCTGAGAGAAACAGTTTCCACAGTGTCACCTTTTTCAATAATCTCTTGCTTTTCAATTTCAATAGGTTCTTTGACAATGACCTCTACCTGATTTTCCCAATGTTGATAATTATTACAGTCATTACCAACTACTCTAGTCATTTTGGTATTTTGGGTTCTGATATGTGCTACTAAAAAGTCAGGTATTTTTATTGATGTGACACCATTATTTTAGAATCCAAATAAATCTGAAATCTGAAAATTATTTGTATATTGATTGCATACATAAAAAGTTCTCTACTGTACTCAAATTTTGTATTAAAAATTAAAACTCCAGATTCCTCAAGAAGAGGAAGAAAATGACAATTGATACAGTAAAGTTTCATTTACAGTAATCATTCTAATCTGGTTCAAAGGCTTTCTGCACAAGAGCTATATACATCTGAAAGTTTTGAAATTGAAACAGGTAACTCTGCTTAAAGGATCTAGAGATCCAAAATAAAACTACAGAAAAGACAAAATTGAACCAGAAAAATTTCCTTTCAGACAAAGAAACACAACGCTCTCTGCAAAAGAGTGTGCACGAATATATATAAATATTATTTCAGTTCCTGAATGTTGTTTAAAAGTTCCCCAAAAACAGGAGAAAAAATAATGCAATTATTTGAAGATGAAGAATTCTCTTTCTCATATTTCCTGATGAGAACACACAAGAGCCATTTCAGCAGATAGAAAAATCTGCAAAAAAATGCTCCTAATTATGATATTAATGCACACCCTGCCTTTAATGTTTTACTTTAACATTTATTTATTTTATTTTTTAAAAATGAGAAAATTATATATTTAGATTTTTCATGATTAATTATCAGTTGTATCTCATGTAATATGAGGGAGGACCTCCTCAAAAAAATAGGAATTATCTTTTGGAGGACAGGTCCCTCATAGGACAGGATTCCCCAGCTAGGTAAGTGTTCTAGGAACCCATCAGAATCAGTGTGCCAACTAGCATTGTTGTGAGATGCTGCATTGTGGAAGAATTGTCCAGAGTTGTGGAAAACAGGTTAACTGATTCTGCCACCATGACAACACACCCTGCCTACACTGTGCTGAGTGATCAGCAGTTTTTGAACAAAAACAGTATAATCCCCATGCCCCACCCTTCCTATTCACCTGATCTTGCTCTGAACAACTTTTTATTTTGTTTCTCTAAATGGAGAAAAGTCCTCAAAGAGAAAAGTTTTCCAATGTAGAAGGAGTGAAACAAAAAACAGTAAAAATACTAAAAAGCATCAAAATTGTGATGAATTAAACTGTTGGAAGCAGTGGGAAAAGCATCTTGATAGGTGCATTGCATCAAATGAAGAATACTTTGAAGATGACTGAAGTTTAAATATGTAAGAATATACTTTTTAATAAGTAAATTCCAATTTGGGGGCCTACCTTGTATGTTTTAGAATAATACTTTATTAATTTTATCTATTAATGTGTATTTAGCACTTATACTTTAACAAATTAAAAATTTGAGAATATGTTTACACGGTTTTGTGTTAGAAATGTGTTTCTATTCAGTTACTGATTTTAAAAATTATTTTATGCTTTGGGAGGCAGAGGTGCGGGGATCACCTGAGCCAAGGGGTTCAAGACCAGTCTGAGCAACAGGGTGAGACTTAATCTCTACAGTAAATTTAAAAAAAATAGCTGGGTGTGGTGATGTGCACCTGTGGTTCCAGCTACTTGGAAGGCTGAGGTGGAAGGATCCCCAGAGCCCAGCAGGTTGAGACTACGGTGGCCCTGAGCATGCCAATGCACTCCAACCTGGGCAACAGGGTGATACTCCAACAAAAAAATAAAATTTTATGAATCCTAAGCACGCTTTTAAAAATAGCAATAATGTCAGTATTGTGCAAATTAATTACCAAAATGCTGTAATTGTCAATCAACAAAAGAAAAAAAAAATATACAATTTTTTTCTTTTTATTTCAGAACAAAAAAGACTGTAAAATGAGACTATGCTTGCAAATAAAGCTATTGTAGCTCTCTCATGTGTCATTTAGCATTAAATTATACTATCTCTTTGGAAAAACTTCTCAAATTTTAATATGCACAATAGTCAACCAAAGGTTCTTATTGAAATATAAGTTCTAATTCAGGAGGTCTGGACAAGGGCCTGGGATTTTGCAAATTTTTACAAACTCCCAGGTGATGTAGATGCTACTGGTTCAGAGATCACACTGTGAGTAGCAAAGCTCTTCTAGAGTCCATCATATTCCACAGAATGGGTTCAGTCATCTGCCATTGAGTATTAGAGATCACCACCAGGTGGCCTTGCATTAATACCTGTGATTTGTCTGAATGGAAGGGGTGTGCTGAGAGCAGTGGGGAAAGATAAGATGGGTGGGATGATCCTGGAATTAAAAGTTGGCAGGGAATTTGAATTTACATGAAAGAAAATAGTTATAGATTCTTATGAAGGGAGATCTAGGAAACACTCTGCATGTCTGAGAATATTTTCTTTCTTCCAGTGAATGCCCCTGAAAGAACACAGATGTAGAGACAGAGCTCTATCCTGGGATTCCTTGCTATTCTTCCACTCCCAAGAATGGAGTGCCTGGATTCATTGCTTGCTTTGCCATCTGCTCCCTCAGGATGCTTCCCATGACAGTGACAGCCTAGGTCAGGTGACCTTCTTGTGTGCCTGCATGGTGTCCATATTTCTCTTTGATGACTCTGATCTCACTGCATCATAACCATCTGTTTGCTCACCTGTATCTCCCCTTTAAACCTGGAGTTCCCCAAGAGCTTGGGTTGCCCATGATTGTCTGCTGTATATATTACACTTAGCGCAGTATCCAACCTTTGGTTGCCACTGATCATTATTTGGTCAGTAAATGAATGAGACCTTGAGGAGATCTCTTAACCTCTCTGAATCCCTTTTTGGTGTTATTGTTAAATTAAGGATGGGCTGAAACAGAATGAATCATAACTGTGCTCCTGTAGCAGCCCACCTGGTTTTTCATTTTGTTTTGACGTCTATGTTGAGACAGTGGATTTTACTGTCTGCTCTGTACACCAAGGCTCTGTTTAACCTACCATGGCTCACAAAGGGCTTTCTGATGTAATGTAGGTCTTGTTCCTGGATTAGGGAGCAGACTTCACCCAAGCAATGACAGCAAAGAATCTCCTACTTTGTCTAAGTCTTCATTAAGCTCTTTCAGGTGGTGAGGAAATGATTTGCACAAGTTACCTCAGGGAATCGAGTTTGTTGTAAGGAAGCAAAGGATGTGAGGAAATCAAGAACCTTCCTCAGCAGTGGTGCAGGCACTCTGGTTCCTGAGCTTTCCCAGTTGGAACAGCCTACAGTTAACATGGCAATGTCCATAATCAGGTTGCAGCAAAAACTCCAACTCAGTCACTATAGTCCTCTAAGCAGAAGCACAGAGCTCCCTGAAGCTTTCACTCTGTGCTTCATCAGTGGCAAGGGCAACAGGTTACCGTGGCACCCAATCTATGACCTTTCAGATTTTAATGGTTCACCTTCCAATTTGCTGACTTTCCTCATGCCATCTCTTGTTCCAACCAGCAGGAGTCATACAAGTGCATTCCTGAGTATTTCAAATGTCATCATATAGGCAAATTCATCTTATATTTTGTAGGAGAGAACTGTATCAAAGGATGCTACAGAGCTAGTCTCTGGGGTCCCTAAGTGTTCAAGGTCTTTAAATAGATGTTAAGATATTATGTTTTCATTTTGATAAAATTGTGTAAGTCTGTTAGGAACAAGTTACTTATGAAGGATGGCCACAACATTTCTTGTCTGTGTTGCATTTTGGTTTATGATCACTACATTGCCAAGATGTATACTTATGATTTTTGTGGGCTAATGGCAAGAAGTAGAGACCACTGACATGGAAATACTAATAATTCCTTCATGCCAAGTGAACGCTGGAGAACTTCACAATTTGTACAAATAGGAGTTTTACAAAAGTTCTTTTTTAACTTTAAAATTTTTTTTATTTTAAAATTTTGGGGTACATTTCAGGGTTAGGTATACAAATATTCACTGTGAGGTATGCCCCACTTCCCCAGGCAGATTTCTATTTGAGAAGAGTGGTGAATAGTTGGTCCTTCCCATGACATCAGATAACATAGGCTATGTCAGATACACAAGGTAATCTGTGCAACTTCACAGTTACATATTTACTTTGAGATTGTTAATTTAGTTACAGCAAAACAGCATCATTCATCACAGTGAATTTATATTGTCAATTTGAGTTTTTATCGTGTCATACTTTTAAATTTTTCATTTTTAATTTGCTTTGGTTTTATGCCATTTAAGAAATATAAGCATACGATGTTTATCAATGCTTTAGGTTTATATATATTTAAGTAAAGCTATTATAAATACAGCTTAAGCCAAGGTTGGAAGCTAAGAAAACTCTCCCTTCCTAAGAAACCATGACCTATTAGTCAAGCTAGAGAGACAATGAACATCCCTTTCAAGAGGTTACCCCTTGTTTTCAAATATATTCTCCATAAAGCAGCAGGAGGAGGCACATAGCTGACTTCAGAAGAAGGCATCCTTTGTAGTAGCCTGTACTGGTGCTTCTCTCAGATTCCCTTTATTAGACCAGTTCCCCTGTCTCTCAGCTACTGTGAATGATGGCTGCTAAGGACTCATGGCTGCCCTCTTCTCTGGAGAATTGGTGTCAGATAAAAGAGAAATCATATGAGAGTATACTTTCCTCTCCCAGCTGAGGACACTCCACAGTAATTGAATGGCTAACTTAAGGATACAAAACCCTAGGCCTCTTGACTCAAGGTGGGCTCATCTCAGTTAAAATTTATGCCCCAAAGATCCCCAATGAGATCAACAAAAGTGAAACTCAAAATGAGATCACATCTTGCCTAGCTTATTTTCCTTCTTTGCTTTTCTTGCTCTTTCTCCTGAGAGCACATCCCAGCATGCACCCAAATTCCTATCTTAGTCTCTTTTTCCAGGGAGTCACATCTAGGACACCTTTCTAAATCCTACTGGGCATTAAGATAGGGCCTGCTGGTTGGGCACAAATAAATTATCTGTGGAAATGATTCTTTCTTCTCTTTCCTTTACCAAAATATAAGCCATATGACAGAGGACCACCAAAACTGGAATGTATTTATTAAAATTGTGCATTTATTTTTACATACTTAAATTTCAGTCACCTTCAAAGTACTCTCCATTTGATGCAATACACCTAGTGAAACAGTTTTCCACTGCTCAAAACAGTTTTTTGGGTTTTTTTTGAGTTGGAGTCTCACTCTGTCACCCAGACTGGAGTGCAGTGGCTGCTCCCGGCCACCACAGCCTCGATCTGCTGGGCTCCGGCAATCCTTCCGTCTCGGCCTTCCGAGTAGCCGGAATTACAGGCGTGCGCTACACGCCTGGCTGATTTTTTTATTTATTGTAGAGATGAGGTCTCGGTGCCAGGCGGGTCTCGAACCCACGGGCTCTGTCAATCCACTCACCTCAGCCTCCCAAAGTCAGGATTACAGGCTGAACCACCAAGCCCGGCTCAAAACAGTTTTTAAACTCATCAATTTTGATGCTTTTAGTGTTTCTGCTGCTTTTTGTTTCACCTCTTTCAAATTGGCAAAATGTTTCCTTTTGAGGACTTTTTCATTGGGGGAAACAAAAAAATCACTCAGGGCAAGATTGGGTGAATAGACAGAATTGGAATAAGGTCATTTTGGGTAAAAAACAAAACTGCTGAACACTCAGTGCAGTGCAGGAAGGTGTACTCGTAAATCACCCATCAGGAGATGGGTAAATTTGTTGACGGAATTCCCATACCACCAAAAAAAGAAGAAAACCACTCACAAAAGCCAAACTCAGCCTCTCACAGCAAGGCTAGCTGGTACACCGATGCCAATGTGTTCCTAGAGCACTTACCTTGCGGGAAGAACCTGTACTACAAGGAGCTCGCCCTCCAAAAAATAATTTCAGGGTTTTTTTGTACTCCTTTATATATCTCATTCCCCAGAGCATGTTAAAAAAAATCTCCAAGCCAGTCTCGGTGGCTCAGCCTGTAATCCCACACTTTGAGAGGCTGAGTTGTGTGGATTGCCTGAACCCGTGGGTTCAAGACCCGCCTGGGCAACTTGGCAAGACCTCATCTCTACAATAAATCAAAAATTAGCTGGGTGTGGTAGCGCACACGTGTAGTTCCAGCTACTTGGAAGATTCAGGCGGAAGGATCGCCGGAGCCCAGCAGCTCGAGGCTGCAGTGACCGGGAGCGGCCACTGCACTCCTGTCGTGGCGACTGAGTGAGACTCCAACTCAAAAAAAATATCTCCAAATGAGATTTAATTACCAAAGAGTTCAGGAAGATTCAGTATAAAGATTTCTGAGCCGGGCTCAGTGGCTCAGTCTGTAATCCCGTGCCTTTGAGAGGCTGAGGTGAGTGGATTGGCTGAGTCCACAGGTTCGAGACTTGCCTGGGCAGCAAGACTTCATCTCTACAATAAATCAAAAAATCAGCCAGATGTGGTAGCGCATGCCTGTAATTCCAGCTACTCGAAAAGCTGAGGCGGAAGGATCGCCTGTGCCCGGCAGGTCGAGGCTGCGGTGACTGGGAGCAGCCACTGCACTCCAGTCTTGGTGACAGAGTGAGACTCCAACTCAAAAAAAAAGATTTCTGACTTAAAGTTTATGTGAAAATCAAAAAACCAAAATGGTTACTTTTAAATATTTCTAGATTTTTAAAACCAAATGACTCCTTTCTGGATACAATTATGGGAAACTTTCATTGCATCTGTGAGATCATCTCCCACACACTCATTTACTACAGTAAATGCACAGCTTTTGAACCCTGGAACAAATATATATGTAATAAGTTGTCTGTCATTGTGCACAGCTTCAGCTCTCTCTACTGGGTACAAGCAATTTAGTTTCCAAGTATAGAAAATGGAGTTCTGCCTGCAGTCTCATTATATGATGTCTCGTTTAACCATGCTTATAGAAATAGACATTTTTACATTTCTTATTGTAACTTTATAACCTTCCCCACCTACCCCCTCCTCTAGAAGAAAAGAAGAAACTCATACAAGTTAAACTGAGTTAATAATAATAGCCACAGGGACTGAGAGGACAGTAATAGAGTATACCATAGACTTAGGTTTTAAGAGCATGCTATAACCCAATAAATATGTAATTGGCTTGTGGACAATAGCACAACGGTTTTTAGTTTTCTGTCTTAAAGCATAACCTGTAAATGCTTAAAGTTTCAGTTATGGGAAAAACTGTAAAGCTCCAGTTACAAGCTTCAACCCCTTCCCTTATCTCACTTTCCCCTTAGCAACAACCAATC
>NW_007233587.1:0-14172 GCF_000164805.1 Carlito syrichta | reverse complement strand
CTAACCAGAGACGTGAAAGACCTTTACAACTATAACTACAAAGCTCTGCTCAAATAAATCCAAAAAGACACAACCAAATATTCCATGCTCATGGATTGGAAGCACCAACCTCGTTAAGATGTCCATCCTACTCAAGGCAATTTCCAGATTTAATGCAATATCCATTAAATTATCAGCAGCATTCTTCTCAGACCTGAAAATGACAATACAGGAATTCATATGGAAACATAAACAACCACGAATAACTAAAAAATCCTCAACAACAACAACAAAAAAAGCAGGAGGTATCACACTCCCAGACTTTAAACTTTATTACGAAGCTACAATTATCAAAACAGTCTGGTATTGGTACAATAATAGGCATATAGACAAATGGAACAGAGATTCCAGAAGCAAAACCTCAATTTCTCAACCAACTCAACTTCGACAAAGCCTCCACCACCAATGACTGGAGATAGGAGGACCTATTCAGTAAATGGTGCTGGGAAAATTGACTGACAACATGCAGAAGATTAAAGCAAGACCCCTACCTAATCTCATACACAAAAATCAATTCTAAATGGATCAAATACCTGAATGTAAAATCTCAAACTATAAGAACCTTAAAAAGTGCAGGAGACACCCTTATGGAAATTGGAACTGGCAACCAATTCCTGGTCAAAATCCCAAGTACCCATGCCATAAGAGATAAGATAGACAAGTGGGACCTCATCAAATTGACAAGCCTCTGCAAAACCAAAGAAACCATCAAGAGAGCAGGGAGACAGCCCACAGACTGGGAAAAAATATTTGCCAAGTATATGGCTGGCAAAGGCCTATCACCTAGGATCTACAAGGAACTCAAATGTGCTAAAAAGAAAAAAACAAACAGCCCCATTACAAAGAGGGCAAACTTTAACTTTTAATTTTTTTATTTAAAAAAAATTAGAAGTGGACAAAAGATATGAATAGACCCTTCTCAAAAGAAGATATACAAGCAGCCAACAGATAGATGAAAAAATGCTCATCCTCACTAGTCATCAAAGAAACAAAATCACACTGAGAAACCACCTAACTCCAGTCAGGACAGCCATCATCAATGACAAAAAACCACAGATGCTGGAGAGGATGTGGCAGAAAGGGCACACTTCTACACTGTTGGTGGGAGTGCAAACTAGTACAGCCTCTATGGAAAACAGTGTGGCAATTCCTAAAAGATTTAAAAATCTACCTTCCATATGACCCCGCAATCCCCCTACTGGGAATATACCTGGAAGAACTCAGATCATTGTATAAAAAAGATACCTGCACATGTATGTTTATTGCAGCATTGTTCACAATAGCAAGAACATGAAACCAACCATGCTGCCCATCAGAGGACTGGATTAAAAAGATCTGGTACATATACACAATGGAACATTACATAGTTGTAAAGAAGAACAAAATCATGAACAGCACCCTGGATGGACTTAGAGTCTGTAATACTGAGTGGTCTTTCACTGAAACAAAGAACTGAGTATCGCACGTTCTCACTCATAAGCGGAACTTGAACAATTATTGTAATACTATAAGAAAAGGATTGGCAGTAGTGGGAAACTGCCAGGAGAGGGAGGGACACACCTCCTCACAAGGATACCTGCATACTCAACATTTGTATACCTAACACTGAATTGTACCCCAAATCTTTAAATAAAAAATTGAAAGTTAAATAAAACAGATAAAATAATACTGAAAAAGATTGAAATATTGTGAGAGTTACCAAAATGTGACACAGAGACACAAGGTGAGCACATGCTTTTGAAAAAATGGTGTCATTAGGAGTGCTCAATGCAGGGTTGCCACAAACCTTCAGCCTGTAAACAAATAAAAATTATATAGGGCTTTCAACTTTGTTGAGTAGATATCTATTGGCCTAAAATCAGTTATAGTAAAATAAGAGTGGAAAGGTTATGGAAATCTTAAAGAGGTCATATTTCTCTCCTCTTAGGTAACTCTGCATATCACTGAGCATAACTATGGTTTGGGATAATTAGAGGGAAAGTTGGGGAGGAACTCAGTGGAAATGGAGCTGTGGATCAGCCTTTGCTTCCTTCTTCCAGGTCAGGACCTTTGAAACAATGCTTACTTGACAAGGTATACCAGGCTCTAGCAGCACCAACTAGATGAAAGAAAAGAAGGGAAAGCTTTACAAAGCAAGGAGGAGATACCATTCTCAGAGAAATCATTTCATCATTTTTAAAAAGAGCTACATAATGCTTCAGAGTCACTTAAATTTTTTAAGTATATTATACACAAACGTTAGGAACTGAGCAGAATGGTAATTTTGACACTAATGAAAAGCCTCCACACTATTCAATCAGTTGAAACGAATGTATGCACTCATTATATAAGGCTAAAATATTTCAGTAATCTGTTTTATTTATTTTGAGACGTATTTGTAAACCATGGTCTAAGTAAGCAGTAAACACGAGTATTCTGGTAATGGAACAGGACAGAGTTATAAGAGCCCTGTTTCCATGTAAGGGCAGCTATGCATAGAGATAACAAAGAAAGGATTCTAGAATTTCTGCTAAGAGGAAGATAAGAACGAAAATGATGGACATTATAATGCATTATCAATGAGCAAGATTCAGCAAAAATGAATCAAAATGAGTTTCCCTGTTGAACCCCAAAATGTTTTTAATGCAATCAACAGAAAAATGATCTATTTCCAGAGTACTAGACAAGTTACCACAAATATTCTATAATCACATATAATGGATGAATTTGCTGGATTATACCTTAATGAATTGTTAAGGACTTTCCCTACTGCTATTATAGTTTTTCTACTGTGTGGTCTTTACCAATAATGGCTTGCTGTCTCTATGCTGGCTAGGAAAATAAAAAGTGTGCTTAATGTTAAATAAATGAATACAGGAGTATTGATATTGATATGTTGCAAATAATACCATTGCAAATAAATCTTTTTTTATTATAAATGGGGTAGAGAAGATGGAGACCTTTGAGTTTTAGCAGTATCAGAACATCTCCATCTTTATTATATTATTTACAAAATACACTCAGAGGACATCCTCTACTCCATTCAGTAAGGTTGGGAGCTGCGGCTGCTCAGAACAGGACCTCATAGAACATCACTTTTGAAGCACCCGTGGCATGGAAACTTGTGGATTGTATAATACCATTTTTTGGCTATATCCTTCCTCCAGAGCTGGGTTTTCTTGGAAGCCAACAAAGCTTTTGCCTCAGGGCCCCTTACAGAAGCCTTTTTCGAGACATGGTATTATGTTTTGGTAAAATTTGAAAAAAATACTTTAACTGCAAATGATTCTGGAGCACTCTTTTTGCTGACTTCTCCTCCTGCACAATCCTCCTACCAGGTAGTATTGAAGTGGATCTGGCTCAAAGGGATTACAATTAGATTTGTTTGGGTTTAGTAGGGTATATAACTGTGGTTTTTAGTCTTGTCTGTGTATGTTAAGTAATTGCTAACTCTCCAAGATTATCCCTACTCCCTGTTCTAAATCTCTGGGATGAAATCTTGATACAAATGTGTCTCATGGTGCCCAACACCTGAAGTATTTGGGTAGTATAGGAAAATGGAGCCAGAAGTTAGTCTAGAGAACATTTCTGGACTCAGATAGAAAGGAAATATAAATGAATTATGTTAGAGGAGTGCCTGAATTATCTTTCTATTAACTCTTAGGCAAGGGTCCTCAAACTTTTAAAACAGGGAGTCAGTTCACTGTCCCTCAGACCGTGGGAGGGGTGGACTATAGTTTTTTTAAAAAAAGGAATTTGTTCATAGTTTTTTTTTTAAACTATAGTCCGCCCCCCAACGATCTGAGGGACAGTGAACTGAACCCCTGTTTTAAAAGTTTGAGGACCTCTGAGAGGTTACAAAAAACATCTTTGACATGTGAAGAGGTGATCGAAGATTTTGCAGCCCCTAAATTGTAGAAACTAAACATTTTAGGATGCATTGGCTAATTTTTAATTGGTAAAAACACTTTTTTCCAAGATTTTGTGACTTTTGTGGTATTGGGCTTTCAAATGGGTAGTCAGTGATTTCTTATTCTATTATAAATAAATATTCACTTTGTATCTAATTTAATATTTACAATTTTGTGATGTTAATTTTACATATTTTAAGGGATGCGCAGATAGCTGCTAAAACCATTATTCTGCATGTGTCTGTGAGTGTATTTCCAGAAGAGGTTAGCATTTGAATCAGCAGACTGAGTGAGGAAGATTCACCCTCACTCATCACTCAATACACTGGGGACCCTAACAGAACAAAAAGCCAGAAGAAGGGCAAGCTTGCTTTCTTTGAACTGAGACATCCATTTGCTCTTGCCTTAAGACATCAGTGCTCTGGTTTCCAGGCCTTCAGACTCAGACTGAATTACACCATTGACTTTGCTGGGTCTCTGGATTGCAGATGGTGGTACTTCTCTGTCTCCATGATCCATCTCTCTCTTCTCTTCCCTTCCCTTCTCTTCTGTTCTCTTCAATTTCTCTCTTTCTCTCTCTCTCTCCCCCCTTCTCTCTCTATACATATATATACTCTCTCTATATATATATACATACACACATATATTACATATTATGTATACATATATGTATGTTTCTGTTTCTTTAGAGTGCCACAACTAATACAGATTTTATATTATTTTTCTTAAAGAAAGTTCCTCAAATTAAACAAAAACTTTTATATCTTTCAAAAACCTGAATCTCCACCTATATTCTGTGCTCCAAAAATGATTTAGGGTATCTTCCCAAAACAATGGCTATTATGATTTCATTCTTAACCCCTTCATCAATAAATGAAAGAAAATATAATATCAGGGAAAAAAGAAAGGAAGGTAAAAAGGGGAGAAAGGGATCCTACCTATGACAGGTGTCTCAGCATGAAGGAATCAATCATACTTTGGAGTCCAATAGACAAGCCTTGGGCTAAAATCTTCCTGCCATCATTTGTGAGATATTCATCAAGTTATTTCACCTCCTGAAACCTCAGCTCTTTAATCTGTAAAAGGGGATAATACCACTAACTTTGCAAGGTTACTATAAGAGTTTAAATGACAGTATATGTAAAGCCCTTTGTCAGATACCTGGCACACAGGAGGCTTTTCATAACTAATTTAAATTCTTCATTCTTGCAGTGCTTGGTGGCTCAGCCTGTAATCCTGTGCCTTTGGGAGGCTGAGGTGAGTGAATTGCCTGAGCCCGTGGGTTCGAGACCTGCCTGGGCAACTTGGCGAGACCTCATCTCTACAATAAATAAATAAAAAAATTTAGCCAGGCGTGGTGGTGCACGCCTGTAGTTCCAGCTACTTGGAAGGCTGAGGTGGAAGGATCGCTGGAGCCCAACAGGTCGAGGCTGCAGTGGCTGGGAGCATACCACTGCCCTCCAGCCTGGGCGACAGAGTGAGACTCCAACTCAAAAATAAAAAAATAAAAAATAAAAATAAATAAATTCTTCATTCTTCAATGCATAATCTAAGTTGTATTTCCTGAAATAGGCATACTAATATGCTGCCTTTAGACTGAGCAGGACAACAGTAGTTCTGACACTTGCCCACTCTGGTCACAGAAAATTCTGAGCAGTGCAGCCTGTATGGGAAGTTCATTTCTTTTCCTGCCAAGACATGGAACTATCTGTAAGTTGTGAAAATATGTCACCTTGCATCCTGAACAAAAGCTAGCCAACAAATAGTTGTAGATGAGCTGTCAGAGAAGCGAGTAGGACAGCAAGTGCAGGAGTCTGACTAAAAAACGGCACTGTCATTTGCAAAAAGGGCTTTTTCCTCCCACTGGTCAGGTGACATTTTAATTAGCTCATGTCTTTGGAGAATACTACTAGTCACATATGGGTCAGAGCAGAAAACAGAGGCTCAGTACTTAAGGTGGGGCTTAGGGGGAAAGGATAAGCCAGCAGGAGGTCAGTGGTGGCTGAGGAATCCCTGAGGGTGGTTTTATTAACAGCTTCATCCTGCTGGGAACCCTGAAAAGCTGCAAACACATCTTTTCCTGGGGAAATTCCTGGGGCCCCTCCATATTGTTGTCATGGCTCTCAGTCTCCAGGTAGACATTCAGCAACACACACATAGCCACTGCAGCTGATTGATTGAGAGCTGATGAGTGGGTCAAGGATCACACAGTTTCTAGTAGCACACATTAACCTCACTCTCCTTGACCCGAATGTTGTCATCATTGCTGTTGGTTTTCTCCCCTTTCCAGTTCAGACAGAGCTGGAAAATGGGTGGGATGGAGGAGTAACAAGGGTTTGACAACACAGCAACCTGGAGATTGTCTACGCCTCTTTCGATGAGTACCATGTAGTAGAGATTGGTGTCCCCAGCCAGTCCTGCCTCCACAATGTCTTTGGTGAAATGCAGCTCCATGTAATCCTCATGGGCAATTGTCACCCATTTCACCAGGTGAGATACAACCTAGGCAGGGGAGAGGTACTGACAATCACTGGTAACTGGTACAATACCATTTTCCAAGAATGCAAACTATTTGTGGAGGGCTGGGTGGGACTGCACCCTGGTCTTCAATAGTATCATGGTGGCCTCCATGTGGCTGGCACTCAGAATGTGGTCAGCAATCACTGTGTGCTAGGACTGCTCTTCGGGGAAGTGGAGGTCACCCATCTTCTGTACCCACGAACAGAGGTGACCTAGGTCAAGCACATCGTCTCTCAAAGTCAGGATGCCGACTTTATCAAACTGATACTGATTGGCTGGATTTGGAGTTTTCTTTCCATGATCCCCAGGATACAAACAGTTCAGAACTGAGTCAGGAGACAGCAAGTCACTGCACTGATGGGAGTGATCCACTCTGTGACAGATGACACTTTGGCTTCTACTGTCATGATATTGAGGTTCATGAGGTAGTAGGAAGTCAGGTGAAGCACACTGTCATCTTTGCATTTCAGGTCGAGCATGATGGACAGCAGGTACTCCTTCCTTACCTCAGTTTCCTTGAGGATCTTCTCCTTGTTGGACAGGCACTCTCAGTATTTCTCTGCCAGCCTTTTCCGCTGCTCCAGTTCCCAGTCCAGACATACCAGAGTTTGCTGGTGAGGGTCTCCCATAGTGACTTCACCTTTGCTGATCTCTGGTGGAGCCTTCTTATAAAACTCCTCTAAACTGACCAGATCAATTTCTTCTTGCTTTGACTTAATCTCCAGACATTCAGTGATCTCCTTCTGCAGGTGTATCACCTCATAGAACAGATTCTGAAGCTACAGAGGATAAGCAACTACTTTCTGCTTAGCATCATTGGGTTGATCTCTCCCTTTCTTCAACCTGACATGGGCTAATTGGTTAAGCTTCTTTAGAGTCATGAAATGAACACAGCTCTGGATCCTCCGTTCTTCTACTTCAATTGCCACATCCTTGCTGCCCCTGCTCTTCAGGTCCTGAATGTTGACCATCAGCCTCTGTTGCTCTTGGCATATGTAGTTGTACAGCTCATAGTCTCTGCCAGGGTCCCACAGATCCACCTCGGCCTCCTCATTGTTGTATTTACCTTCCAGCTCAGTATCAGATTGATCCCATTTTCCTTCAGTTTGGGCTTCATCACTTTGGATCACTTTGGGCTTCCTTTTTTTGCTTGATTCTTTTTTTTTTTTGAGTTGGAGTCTCACTCTGTCGCCCAGACTGGAGTGCAGTGGCTGCTCCCGGCCACCGCAGCCTTGACCTGCTGGGCTCTGGCGATACTTCTGCCTCAGCCTTCCGAGTAGCCTGAATTACAGGCGCTCGCTACAACACCCAGCTGATTTTTTTTTTAATTTATCGTAGAGATGAGGTCTCGCTGCCCAGGCGGGTCTCGAACCAGTGGGCTCAGGCAATCCACTCACCTCAGTCTCCCAAAAGCACGGGATTACAGGCTGAGCCACCGAACCCGGCTTTGCTTGATTCTTGATGACATAATTATTCCTCAGAGGTTGCTGTTGGCGTTAACAAGAGTTATTTCAACTGGGGAAGATGATGAAGATGACCTGATATGGGGCTTTTGATAATGCATAGGTGATCTTAAATAATGCTGGATATCCTCCTAACTGCACTGCACTGTGAACCCAGTGTACAAGCTACTTCCTGTAGTGGGACTACTGCTGCAAAAAGGGCTTTGCACTTGTGTTGATGTGTTCATTTCAAAGACAAAGCAACAGTTTCTGGTATTCCAACATTTACTGACTTCTATGTTTTACAAGCATCTGAGTACAGTTGGTTAAGAAAATTTAAAAGAAAATGACAGGTTTAGAAGTAGATTAGAAGTCAACTGAAACTGGAAATATTTCCACTGAAAATTGGAACAAGGCAAGTCTGTCCACTCCCACCCCTTTTGTTCAACATCGTGTTGGAAGTTCCAACTCAGGCAACTAGACAAGAGAAGGAAATCCAGCATATCCAAATAGTGAAAGAGGAAGTTGAATTATCCCTCTTTGCTGATGATATGATCCTATACCTTGAAACTTGTAGAGAATCTGTCAAAAATCTGCTTGAACTGATAAAATATTTTGGAAAAGTCTCAGGGTATAAAATAAATGTGCAAAAGACAGTTGTATTCCTATACACTAACAACAAGCAGAGATCCGAATGAAAAGCACAATTCCATTCACAATATCCATCAAAAAAATGAAATACCTTGGCATCTTCCTAATCAGAGAAGTTAAAGACCTTTACAATGAAACTACAAAACACTGCTCAAAGAAATCCAAGAAGACACAAGCAAATGGAAAAATATTCCATGCTCATAGATAGTAAAAATCAACATTATTAAGCCCATCCTACCAAAGGCAATCTACAGACTCAATGTAATTAAGTTACCAACATCATGCTCCTCAGACCTGGAAATGACAATACAGGAATTCATATGGAAACATAAATGACCACAAATAGCCAAAACAATCCTTGGCAAAAGAAACAAAGCAGGAGGTATTACACTTCCAGACTTCAAACTTTATTATAAGCTACAGTATCAAAACAGCCTAGTATTGGTACACGACAGGCACATAGACCAAAGGAATAGGATGGAGATTTTGGAGGCAAAGCCTCAATTTCTCAACCAACTCATCTTTGACAAAGCCTCCAATAACAACCACTGGAGAGAGGAGAACCTATTCCGTAAATGGTGCGGGGAAAACTGACTGACCATATGTGGAAGTTTGAAACAGGACCCCTATCTATCACAATATACAAAAATTAACTAAATGGATCAAAGGCCTAGACATAAAACCTCAAACTATAAGAATCTTGGAAAACACAGGAGACACCCTTATGGAAATTGGAACTGGCAAACAATTCCTATTCGGAACCCTAAATACCTTAAGAAATAAGATAGACAAGTGGGACCTCATCAAACTAATGAGCTTCTGGCCAAGCAAAAGAAACCATCAAGAGAGCAGGGAGACAATCCACAGAATGTGAAAAAAAATATTTGGTAATTGTGTATCTGACAAAGGCTTAACATCTAAAATCTACAAGGAACACATGTGTGCTGAAAGGAAAAAAACAAACAGAACCATTAAAAAGTAGGCAAAGGACATGAATAGACACTTCTCAAAAGAAGATACATGCACAGCCAACAGACACTTGAAAAAGTGCTCAGCTCACTCATCATCAGAGAAATGCAAATCAAAACCACATTGAGATACCACCTAATCCCAGTAAGAATGGCCATCATTAATAAAACAAACAACAACAGATGCTGTGAGGATGCAGAGAAAAAGGAACCCTTCTACACTGCTGGTGAGAATGTAAGCTAGAGCAACCTCTTTGGAACACAGTGTGGAGGTTTCTGAAAGAACTAGAAATTGACCTTTCATATGATCCAGCAATTCCCCTATTGGGAATATACCTGCAGGAACTCAAATCATTCTACAAAAAAGATACCTGTGCACATATGTTTGTTGTAGCTCTATTCACAATAGCAAAAACCTGGAACCAACCATGTTGCCCATCACAGCTGAACTGGATAAAAAAAAATGTAGTACATATACACAATGTAATATTATGTGGCCATAAAGGACAAACATATGGACTTTGCAGCAACTTGGTTGGATTTGGAATCGATCATACCCAGTGATCTTTCACAGAAACAAAGAAGAGAGTACCATATGTTCTCATTCATAAGCAGACCTTGAACAATACTAATACTATAAGAAAGCAATTGGCATCAGTGGGAAACTGTCGGGGGGGGGTTGGGATTGTCAGTTGAGGGAAACTATTAGGGGAGAAAGGGACATTCCTCATCAACAAGGGTACCTCCACAATCAACATTTGTATACCTAACCCTGAATTTTTCCCCACATCTGGATAATAAAAAAATTATTTTGAAGATATGGGGTACAATTCAGGGTTAGGTAAACTGGATTCTAATTTGTGATTAAAATGTAGCTTCAGTACCTGCCCTCTGGTCCCAAAGATCACTCTCCTTCTATTAAGCAGATTCACTATTCAACAGGCAGAACCTGTCAGGTCATCTTGGTGATAGTGTTTATTCTGAAGAAAGTCTTTCTGCTCCATAAAGCAAGGCCTGACAGGTACAAATGGTCCAGTATTCCTGTTGGCTGCATTCTTGGCTTGTTTTCTGATTGCCACCTGCTCACCTTGATTATGGTAAGCAAAGCTCTGAGGAGCAAGGCTCAAAAGAGCAGGTTCCTCTCTGCCTCAGTCTCCCCACAAAGAGGCTCATTTGCTGTCAACAAGTTGGCCCTCAGGTACCACCTTCCCTCCAGGCTCAGCTACACAGTTCTTTTCTCTTTGTATCACACCCTGTCTGACACCACTGCTCAGGGACTCACAATGCACATCAGAAAGAGCACTGAAATGAGAGTCCAGTGAGCCAGATGTTAATCCCAGCACCTACACAAACAGTCCCTGAGAGCCTGGGCCAGTCTCCCAACCTCTGACACTAGTTCATCACCCAAAAATGAATTCCTCAGCACATCTTCCCCTAGGAGGATAATGACCCAATTTTCTCCATCTCTTGTCCTTTTCTGCATAACAGCATGTCAGC
This sequence comes from Carlito syrichta, assembly GCF_000164805.1. NCBI lineage: Eukaryota > Metazoa > Chordata > Mammalia > Primates > Tarsiidae > Carlito > Carlito syrichta. Next base: position 3,165 of record NW_007233587.1, on the reverse strand, counting down.
TCCCTGAAAGCCTCGGCCTATGGTTCCTGTAATAATTATGAAGTCTCCTCCATTCTTTCAATTGCATAAACATATCTCCCATGTGCCAGGTGTATGAGGGGCACCTCCCCCAAAATGGAATTTATTTATAAAACATTGTGTAATTACTCTTACATGTTTCAGTCATCTTCAGAGTACTCTTCTTTTGATCCAATACACCTATTGAGATGCTTTTTCCACTGCTCAAAACAGTTTTTTTTAACTCATCAATTTTGATGATTTTTAGTGCTTCTGCCATTTTGTGTTTCACCTTTTTCCACATCAGCAAAATGTTTCACTTTAAGGACTTTTTCATCTGGGAAAACAAAAAAGTTTTTTGGCTGAGATCAGGTGAATAGGGAGGGTAGGGCATGCAGGTCATGCCAATTTTAATCAAAAACTGCTGAACACTCAGCATGGGGTGAACAGGTGTATTGTCATGGTGGAAGAACCAGTGACTTGTTTGCCACAACTTGAGTTATTTCTTCTGAAAATCGTGATGCAACCACCTCAAAACTTCCAGATAAAAATTATGATTAGCCAGGTGTGGTGGCTATACCCTATAATCCCAGTACTTGGGGAGGCCAAGGTGAAAGGATTGCCTGACCCCAAGAGTCCGAAACCAGCCTAGGCAACATGATGAGATTTCATCTCTACAATAAATCAGACAAGTAGCTGAGTGTGGTGGCACACAACTGTAGTTCCAGCTACTCATAAGGCTGAGGTAGAAGGATTGTTTGAACCCAGGAGGTCAAGGCTGCCATGAGCTGTGATCATGACATTGCACTTCAGACTGGGTGACATAGTGAGACCCTAGCACTAAAAAACAAGCAAAACTTTGGTTGACTATTTGATCTGACACAAATTTAGAATGTACTACAAGGGTCCCACTCACCGAAAGATAACTCTGTGGTTTTTTTTTGTTTGTTTGTTTGTTTTTTTTGAATCCCCCTCGTATGCTTGGCACTGGGACTAAAATAACAAATGAAATTAGTTTGTTCCCTGCGTTGGGATAAAATAGAACATTTGTTGAAAGAAAAAGTCCTGACTGCTTCAAGAAACATGGATTGCAGGGACACAGATTGGAATGCTACTACAATTGTTCAAATGGGAGAGGAGGGTGGTGCAGCATTGGTGGAGTAAAGACAGAGAATTCAATGACTTTTTAAAGATATAGTTGCCCTTCTTGCTGATGGATTGGGAAAGGGAAGTGAGAGTAGAAAGGATGATCCAGGGTGATGCCCAGGTTTCTGGTCTGAGCTTATATGTTGGTGGATGAAGAAATTTGGGGAGGGGAAGGCTGCGGATGGGGCCTGTGAATCCTTTCCAGACAAATCCAGTCTGCAACATCTGCACAACACTCACAACTGGACATACTAGGCTGTAGTGCTGGAGGTCAGCATGGGAGATCATGTTTGCAGTAATGATCACAGAGGAGCTCTCCAGAGAAAGAGGACAGACTGTCCCCATAAGCTCACAGGCCATCTTCTTTTTTCTGTTTGGTGCTGGCACCTATGAATAATGACCACACCAAGGGTGCTGACCCCTGAGAGCCAAGCTCCCCGGGGTCTCTTAGGGTGCTTGGCTTTTGGCAGGCCTCAAAGACTAATGCCAGACTCCTACTTGCCCAGCAGGCAGCAAGGTCTCCCTTCCCCACTCAGTGTCCCTCCTGGTCCCCTGAGCCCCAGAGCAGGCCACCAGATCTCCAGAATTTGATTCAGATCTTGTCTAAATGACACCAAGTGCAGAGACACTTTGGGGTGTGGTTTGCTGCTGCCACTAGATTGGAGGTTACATATGGTAGAATGGACAGAATTTAAAGCCCTGAAGTAGGAGTTTATGTTCTCCTCCTGTGCCTTCTAGCCACGTGACCTTGGGAAGTCTCCTAAGGCTTGAGTCTCCATTCCACACTCTTCAAAGACCTGAGGTAGGAGTGCACATCATCCTCCTGTGCTTTCTAGTCATGAAGCTTTTCTCCAATGGTGACACCTTGCCTAAGGAGGACAGAGATGAAGACAACCGAAGTAGAAGAGGGATGAATACACCTTGACAGAGTAAGAGAGAGATGGTGACACCCAGATTAAGTAGGAGAGGGATGGTGACAGCTTGAGTAGGAGACGGATAGTAACACTTAAAGTCAAAGAGGAGTGGTGACACCCTAAGTTGGAAAGGGATGGTGAGACCCTAAGTAGGAGAGGGATGGTGAAACCTTGGAAGTAGGAGAGGGATTGTGACACACTAAGTAGGACTGGGTCAGTGATACCCTAAATAGAAGAGGGATGGTGACATTGTAAGTAGTAGGGGAATGGTGACACTCTAAGTAGGAGAGGAATGGTGACACCGTAAGTAAAAGAGTGATGGTGACACCTTGTTAGTAGGAAGAGGGATGCTGATACCTGCAAGAAACAAAATGGTGATTCATTTCCAAAATGGCAATTTGTTATTTCACTTCCTGGATTTTCTTTCTTTCCTGGGCTTTCTCTTTTGGCAGACTTTCTTTGACAAGCATTGAGACCCAATCAGAATCTAGAAACTTGTATTTTACTTTATTTTTAAAGTAAAAACTGCTTGTGTTTTACCTTATTTGTGCAAAATTATTGCTTAGGTGGCATGCGGGATAGCAATGTAACCTCTGAAGTACTTAGTCAATGAGAAACAAGGGGAGGAACATGTGCTTTAGAGAATAAATACACTGGCTGTGACTGCCTCAATGTCCTGCTCACCTGAGAGGCACCCATTCTTGCAAGAATGAGATAAAAAGAGTTGCTTCACTCTCCCGGTCTCTGAGTCTCCATGTTGTGCCTTGACAATGAAACTGAGGAGGGTCAATTCCACCTCTCACAAACCCTAAGTACGAAAGGGATGGTGTCACCCTAAATAGAGGGATGATAACACCCTAAGTAGGAGAGGGATGGTGATACACTGCCTAAGTAGCAGAAGAGTAGGACCCATTCAGCTCCCTTGGTAAACAGAGTTTGTTTGAATTTGCAGTTTTTGTACAATTATTAAGCTGGGCACAAAGGCAATTTCCACTGAAACAGTAGCAATGAATTTTTTTTTTTCTAATTCTTCCTTGAGTCTTTGGAATTCTGGCATGTTAGAATTTTCTGTCTGCTGACTGTAGCTCTCATTTTCTGAAAGTATTTT
>NW_007233586.1:0-13796 GCF_000164805.1 Carlito syrichta | reverse complement strand
GAGTGTGAATCAAAACAACAATGAACAATAACTCATTTACTCAAGATACATAAATTCTAGAGTCCTGCTGTACAACACAGTGTTTATAGTTAACTTCCCAGCATGTACACTTAAAACTCTGTCTAGGTTTCCTGTTTCTGCTCTCATTACAGGGCTAAGAACAAAACAAAACAATACAAATCAATAATGAAATTTCACTACACATTCACTATATAACCGTTATGAAAAAAGAAATAATGAAATGGAAAAAATGAATCTCATATGGAAAAACCTGTAGCTCTTTCTAAGCAATAATGCATAACCTACCACAGATTCCAGCAATTTCACTTTTAGCAAATACCAAAAAAACAGGTGAGATAATTCAAGAAAATGAGAGCTTCTAAACTCACCGAGTAGGGTCAATGTCCAGGATTGGCCTCGCTGACGTTCCCTTCTGGGCTCTCAGGGCACCAACACTGCAGGGTCTGCAGTGAGGCCAGGGCCAGGCTCCCTGATCAACGGCTGGGCTGGTAACCTGGCTCAGCGGTCTTCGGCGTGGGGGGCCAGCTCCCGGTCTCAGCAGTCCACGATCGCACTGGGGCCATGACTCTGCAGTCATGGGCGCGGGGCTCTGCGGTCATCAGCTCCACGGGGCACCAGCTCCTCTGTCTGCGGAGGTGAGAGGGGGCCAGGCTCCGCAATGGTCAGCTGCACTGGGGCCCCGGTTATGCGGTCGTTGGCGCGAGTGCCCGGCTCTAGGGTCAGCGGTGAAGCGGGTAGCCAGACTCTGCGGTCCGCGGCGGTGGAGAACAGCCGGTTCTATGGTCGGCGCCCGTCATCTATGCGTGGGCTCCAGCTCCTCTGTCCGCAGAGGCTCGGGGGTCTGGCTTCGTGGTTGGCGTTATCACTGGGGTCCCAGCTCCTTGGTTTGCGGCAGAGCAAAGAGCCAGCCTGCGGGAACCCTGGGTCGGTGGAGGCTCGAGGGCCCCGGGTCTGCTTTCCAAGGCAGCATTGGAACCCAGGCTCCGAGGGCATCGGCGCGGGGGAGACCGGCTCCACGGTGGGTGGCGGCGCGAGGCGCCAGGGTTTCCAATGGTGGACTGCGCTAGGGACCTGGCTTAGCGGTCGTCAGCGAGGGGGGCCCAGTTCCGTGGATCCCGGCAGTGCGGGGAGTCAGGCTCTGAGGTCCGCGGCGGTGGGCAACACCCAGGTCCGGGTCTGCGGCCGTCATCTACTCGTGGGCTCCAGCTCCTCTGTCTGCGGAGGCACGGGGGTCGTGGCTTCCTGATCGTCGGAGTCGGTGGGGCCGCGACTATATGGTCCTCGGCGCCGGAGGCTGGCTCCGCGGTCGTGGGTGGTGGGAAGCACCGGGTTCCGAGGTCCTCCGCCGTCATCTTCACGTGGGCACCAGCTCCGCTGCGGAGGCTTGGGGAACCTGGATTCGCGGTCGTCAGCTGTGCTGGGTACCTGACTCTGCAGTCCTAGGCGCAGGGGACCTGACCGTCAGCTACGTGGGGGCCCCAGCTCTTCCGCCTGGGAAGGCACGGGGTCGGGGTCCTGGCTTCGCAGTAGGCAGTGGCGCGGGGCCGGCTCCACAGTGGTCGGCTGCGCTGGGGCCCCGGATCTGAGGTCGTCATCAGCACGGAAAGGCCCGGTTCCGCGGTCCGCAGCGGCGCCAGGAGGCCCGGCTCTGCGGTCCGCAGTGGTGGGGATCACCCGTCACCGGTCCGACGCCGTCCTCTGCGTGAGGACGGAAGTTCCTCCGTCTGCGCAGGCGTTGTGGGGCTGGCTTCGCGGTCGGCGGCGGCGCTGGGGTCCTGGCTCTGTGCTATGAGGCAGGGCCGGAACCGGCTCCGCAGTTGACGGCGGCGCTGGGGACGACTCTGCGGTCCACAGCGGTGGGGAGCGCCTGGCTTCGGGGTCCCCGGGCGTAATCTACGGGGCCTCAAGCTCCTCCATCGGCAGAGGCGCGGGGGTCCTGCCTTCGCGGTGGCGGCGACGGAGGGCCTGGTTCCGCTGTGGTTCCGGTTTTTTGGCTCCTGGATCAGCAGCGCTGCAGAGAACCATGCTCTGTCTTCTAAGGCTGCGCTGGGGCCCGGCTCCGTGTTAGTCGGCGTGGGGGTCCAAGTCCGCAGTCCATGAAGCCTCTGGAGTCCTGGTCCGAGGTCCGAGTGGGCGCAGGAAGCTGATTTATAGGTCTTCAGTTCCGCTGAGCCTCGGGTTCCTCCCTGTGGGGGCGTGTGGGTTCCGCTTCCTGTCTGCAGTGGCGGTGCAGGGCCCCCCCGTGTTTTGTTTCCAGCTTCTGGGGACTCAGCACACCAGCAGAGACCTCCTGCAGGCTTGAAAGAAGTCACGCTAACGAAACATACACATTTGTATCCATCGTGGTGAATAATTTCACAGCTTGGTCTGTGAAATTAATGTGTAAAACCCAGGAATCCTCTGTGAGCTCTACCCTCCTTATTCACAATAGGAACAATCTTGAATTTATAAACTTTACATCACAGAGTACTACTTAATATAGCCACTGAAAAGTTGTGCAATTTTTTTTGAATCTCAATTTCTTCCTCTGAAAAATGGAATTAATTGAAGTTGGCATGTAATATAGGTCTTAGCATTCATATATTCAACATACATTAAGTTTGTTCATAGTGTTATACTGTAATAAAAATAGCTGCCAATAATCGAGCCCTGACTATTTATTATATGCTTACTCTGTATCTTTATATCCTTTCAATAGCTCATGAGATTGAAATTACTATCCTCATTTGAGATATGGAAATTTACCAAAATTACTCAGAGATGTTAAGTAAAACAAAGTGACCTCACAAGTATGTTGAAGGACAAGGTTTCAAACACATGTGATCTAGACACCCTGCTATGAAATACTCGGCAGGCTGTAACTCAGTGAAAATTCATACTTCATACATCAGCAAGTAAGAATGTTTAATTTCATATTTTTATTATTAAATTATCCAAACCATAGTCTACAATAAATTTATAAGAAAAAATGCTATGTGGTAACTGGGTAGGGTAGAGAATTGGTGGTTACCATGTTTCACAATATTATAATATCTGCTCATCTACACATTTGCATAGATCAGTGTAGGCAGTATAATCTATGATATAGTGTTATAATGATAATGCAAGTAACATTTACTAAATCAATTATATTAACATGAGTATTAGTAAACATATGCATGACATTTAAATTCGTTTTTAAAACTTAAATAGCATAGATTTTCCTTATAGAACACAGAAAATTAAACGACTTGTATTCATAATGAAACTTTGAATGCAATGCTTCACACTAATAAACATAGATTATAAAAATAGAAGTCTCATTTTAAAATTGCCAGTAAAGCTATTTTTATTTATTGTATTGTAAATAAAATTATTGTGTAAGTACAATTATTTAATTTCCTTACCATAAGATTCAGTTACTTTTTATTTTTAAATTAACTGCTATACAATTTTTATATTTTATACAAATTCTATATTTTAACAAGTTACAAATCTATCATGGGTAAAGGTTGCTGAAATAAAATACACATAATGCTTATTGGAGTTTGGAAAACCAAGGTATAGAAACTGATTGGTGACTCATTTTATGTAGCTATCTGAAATTCACTCATTTATTCACTCAATTTATTCAGCAAATATTTATCAAACAACGTTTTCCTGCTAAAGAACTGTGCTAGATTTGCTGTATGGCACAAATCAGATAAAAAATATGGAAATAGACTGAATTTTTTATTCTAAGAGGTTATGGGACATAGGTTAATGACCTCTTTCCATTTCTCAGGGGGAAATTGATGACTCTGTGAAATTAAAGGGGAAGAAGAGTAATTAAAAATGGAGTAGGCCAGGCTTGGAGGCTCAGCCTGTAATCCCAGGGCTTTGGGAGTCCAAAGTGACTGGACTGCCTGAGTCCGTGGGTTCAAGACCCACACGGGCAACTTGGGAGACCTCGTCTCTACAGTAAATCAAAAATTAGACAGGCGTGGCAGCGTGAGCCTGTAGTTCTGGCTACTCGGAAGGCTGAGGCAGAAGAATCATCAGAACCCAGCAGATCAAGGCTTCGGTGGTTGGGAGCATGCCACTGCACTCCAGTTTGGGTGACAAGAGTGAGACTCCAACTCAAAAAAAAAAAAATGGAGCAGAGCACAATCCATCTTAGAAATACCTAGGAGGACACATTGGCAGCAAGTATTTATAGTACAGTATACAGAAAAATGATTTTGGAAAATTAGTACTGCAAGAAGCAGCTAAGAAAATTGTGTACCAAAAAAGCTATCATCAAGTTTTTAAATAAAACATTTGTGTCTGTTTGTCTTAAGAGGGCCACGATTTGTTTGTATGTTTGTTTGTTTTCTTTACCTGAATTTAACAAATATTATTGCTGGGATTTAATTACTCAATATACTTAACAATTCTGGGTGCCTAACCTCAATTTTATATCAACAACTCAATCAGCTCTCTTATTTCCCTTCTCCAACCATCTGTATAATATTTTCACACAGATGCTCATTGCCACTATGCCCAGAGCTAAGCCCTTTATCTTCAAACTGTCCCAAAGACGCTTTCTTACAAACCTCTGTTTCCATCAAAATAGCTAACAAAAAATGACCAACCAAAGAAATCAATCCTTCAATTACTTAACTTAAATTCTGAGATCTTTCTTTTCTCCTGTCATATAAATTCAGCCACCACACTTTACTTACTCTTCACTCTCACTGACCTTGGGTTAGGTACCTCTTGAATTTACTTATGTTTCTCAACAAAATGTTATGATAACATTCTGAGAAAAAAGGGGTGAAATTGTTCTGAGATCTATTTTTAAAATTACTTACAACATCTATGAATTACACAGTGTTTGCTCAGGACAATGCCATTTATAACTACTGACTTGAAATAGTGTTTCAGAAGATGTAAATAAAAAGATAAAATATTTAAGTTAATTATTTTGTAAAATTTCTGATTTGCAATTAATTAGACACTTAGCATGTATACACTTCATACATTTCTCACGTAGCTTGTTAAACAGATTTATAAAAGAGGTGTATTGATTTCAGTCAAGGAATTTAATGCTTATAGAATTGGAGTAAATTGTTCAAGATTATCAAAATAGTAAGTTTCAAACTTTCGCCTTGCATCAAAACCTGTGATTTCTACATCCAGTAGCATACTGTATTATTGGCTCTGGCTCTTCAACATGCTTTCTAAATGTTATGTGCTAAGTAAAAAAAAAAAAAAAAAAGATAATCCTTTCTCACATAAAATTCGACATAATTATGTACTCAGTTGATCAAATTATGAAACAGGAAACCTTCTGTTTTCTATTCTTCCCCCCCCCGACAGTCCTTCAACATATTCTGATGATTTTTCTGACAAAATCCATACGACTTTATTCTTCATTTACTTCTAAGAAACTAGAACAATCTACCAATTGGACTATACCATTACACTAATTGGGCTATATGCTTCCAATAATTCACCTACAAAATTAATTTGCTCATCCTGACCAGAGTGCTATTTAAAATTGTAACTTACATCATATTACTCCCTAGCATTTAAAACCCTTTTATGCCATCCCAGTGTACCAGGAGTGAAATGCCCACAATTTTCTTTGATCTTTTGAGGCTTCTCACCCAGTTCTCCTTCTTTCCCACCTTCACTGAGCATGGCTCTTCTTACCACCTCGGATTCTTTATCCGTGCTTTATCTTGGAAGTTTTATGTTACAGAGATAGCTTATTTTCTTAAAGCACATGAACTAACCTCTCCTAGCTTCAAACATTTCTTTTGAAGCTTTCTCATCTCTCTCACTCTTCATAGGATTCACGAGAGTTAAGACCTTGCTCTGGAATAAGCTTTGGCTTAAGGGAATGTTGTGGTTGGTTTCATCTTCTATGAAGACCATTAAACCTCCTTCATATCAGCAATAATGCTACTTTGCTTTCCTATCATTCTTGTGTTCACTGGAGTAGCACTCTAATGTTCCTTCAGGAACTTTTCCTTTGCATTTACAACCTGGCTAACTGTTTCCAACAAGAAGTCTAGCTTTGGGTCTATTTGACTTTTGATATCTCTTCCTCAGTGAGCTTAATCATTCTTAGTTTTTTACCTAAAGTGAGAGAAGTGTGACTCTTCTTATCATTTGAACACTTAGAGGCCATTCCAGAGTTTCTAACTGACCTAATTTCAGTACAGTTGTATTTAAGGGAATGGGAAGGCCCCAAAAGAGTGAAAGACACAGGGGAATGGTTGATTGGCAGAGCAGTCAGAATACACATATTTATCAATTATATTCGCCTTATATGGGTGCAGTTGTCATATCCCCAAACAATTACAATAGTACCATCAAAGACCACTGATCACAGATCACCATAATAGATATATTAGTAATGAAAATTTTAAAATATTGGTATAATTACCTAGTTGTGACACAGAGACATGGAATGAGCATATGCTATTGGAAAAAGTTTTAACCATAGCCTTATTAGTGCAAAGGTACCACACAAGTTTAATTTAAAAAAAAAAAATATATATATACATATATATATATTCAAAGCACAATAAAGTGAACTGCAATAAAACAAGATTTTCCTATAGACAGTGACCCATACTCACAGAAGTACTGCTGCACATGAACATATATGTTGTAATTATTACACTCAGTACAGACCTATTATTTTTTACTTGATAGCTTCATGTTGTGTAGCAGATTAATAAATAAATTATACTAATAGCTTATTTAGCTTATGTCGTATAACTTATTTAATATTACATTTGAAGTCAATATTATCTACTACCAAATCAAGTAACCTATACTTGTAATATTTGGAGAAGGTCATATAAGCATTAAATGCTTAAGCAATTTGCTTGAGCAGTTTTTCATTACTTAATATTTCACATACTGTTTTCCACTATCTAACTCACATTTTTGTAATTTAATTCCATTGAAAAATGCTTTTTAAATATTCTCCTGAAAAAAAAGTCAATAATTTGATTTCTAAAACTCACCAAATATCATAAAATGGTTTCTGGGGTATTTTATGCACATTAATATTTCATAATATGGATGATTTTAAATGGTATGCAATGGCACAACATTAAACATATTAGAGTCAAAAAGCAAGTAATTAATTTCAAAGAGATAAAGTTCCAAAATTGTAAACATAATTAAAACAAGAAATGATGTTGAAAAAGACATGATATATCTAGGAACTATGATCTAAAACTGACTATTATTACAAGTGTTTTTATGCATTTATATTATTGTTCCTACTTTCAGAAATAATACCAATTGCTACTGATAATTCTCTATAATTTTATAAAAGAACACTGATAACACTTTCTACAGAAATATGTAAAATTAAATATGTATAGACACACACAATTGTACACTGACCTGAAATTCAATATACTGTCTTATTTGCATTTGCTTTAATAATATTTTTGTTATAATAATGAAAACACTTAAAAGAGACAAATAAAAAGTTCTACAGAGAGCTGTTTTCCAAATATCAAATTTCAAATCACTAAAATAAAAAAGCTGTATTTCAAAAAAGCAATAAAAATTATTTAAGTAGGAAATGAAAAATAAGGAAATACAGCAAGGCAACACATATTTATAATTAAAATCTAGTGAAATTAGTGTTTTATTTCTGCAATTAAAGAGACCAGATTTCTTCTTTATTCAGGTTGTCACAAATGTGAGACATTTTTAAAAGTAGCAGTTTGGAATTTATTTTGAAATGATCATTCTTTCAAGTATTTTCTTTTTCAAAACTGTTATGAAAATCAACTTTGAAGAATCATTCAAATAAGAAGTCAAAAAACCAAGTAGAAAAAGAAAAAAAATTATGACAGCTGATTATTTTAAAAAGTAAGAACTAAAGATAATAGAATAAAGTTAAAAAGGAAGCAGTATCATAACCTTGAGCTCTCTCTCCCATAGATATACCAATTCAACAATAATGCACAGACAAGTTTCTTTTGTGAGAAATAACACAAACTTGAAATGCTCTGGCACCCTGGGTGAACATTATCCAGGCACATTTAAATTTTAGGAAAACTTGAGAAAACCTCTGTATAATCCCTAACCATTGTACAGTATTATACATTTGGGAAGAAACCTCTATCTCCAAGCTTCTTCCTAGGGAAAAAGCTAGTCCACATGTCAAAAAACTCATCTTTTCCAAGTGTTACTGAAGAAATCTGCCTCTGTCTTACTTGTCTCAGAGCACTGGTGAAGCCTTAGAGGGCTACAAACAGCAAGATAGCAGTCTAAATTATCATAGGCACTAACCACAGCACTTCCTTCTGTCTCTCTGCAGATCAAGCAGGTGAAAAACCTATCTCCTACTTTCTCTCAAAAAAAGAAAATATTTATAAGACACAATCAATATTTCAACTTTGTGGGGGTACTGCCAAAAGGATTGGCTTCTGTCTCAACTATTTCACAGTACTAAGGAAATCTGGCATACTCTAGACCTCTGGGAGCCATAAAAATAAAAGGATAATATAATTAAAACGGATACCACAGAAATAAAAAGGATAATACAAGACTACTATGAGAAATTATATGCCAAAATATAGATAATCTAGAATAAATGGATAAATTTCTAGAAGCATAAAATCAATCTAGCCTAAATCACAAAGAAGTAACAAGTAAGGAGACTAAATTCATTATCAAAACTCTTCAACCAAGTAAAGCTCATGACCAGATGATTTTAAAGATTAGTTCTACCAAATATTTAAGAAGTGATTAATGCAAATACTTCTACAATCCTGCAGGCGAAAGTTGAAAAAGAGGGAGCACTTCCAAATTCACTATATGAGGTCTACATTACTCTGATAACAAAGCCAGACAAAAACGCCACCAAAAAGGAAATTACAGGCCAATATCTCAGATTGACATGGGTGCAAAAATCCCCTAGAAAGTACTAACAAACTGAAACAACAGCACATTAAAAAGATCATACACCATTACAAATTCAATTTATTCCTGCGATGCAAGGATGGTTCAAACTGCAAAAATCATTTAATAGAATGCATCATATTAATGGGATGAAGGATTAAAAAAAAGTCATGACCACTTCATAGCTGTAGAAAAGCAGTTGAGAAAATTTAATACATTCTAAGATCAGGAAAAGGATATGAATGCTCACTCTCACCAATTATATTCAACATAGTAAAGGAACTCCTGGCTAAAACAATTAGATAGGAAAAAAACCGATCCAAATTGGACAGGAGGAAGAAAACTTGCCTTTGCATGTGGATGGCATAATCTTCTATGTAGCAAAACTTAAAAACTGTTTAAAATAAACTGTTAGAACCAATAAAGAAAATAAATACAGTTGCAGGTGACAAAATCAACATGCAATAATCAATTGGACTGTTTATGGAAAAGATGGGTTTGATCTTATTGAAGTGAATAGCAATTTCTGCAAAAAATCAATTACAATGTCATCATAAAAAGTAATTTTACAAATATGTAAATTAATCTGAGTTTGTAATTACATTTGGAGAAAAGCAGATCAATCTGATCCATCTCTCAACTGAGGAAAGTTTGCCAATGATGAAAACATTCAGAAATTTCACCTTTAAGGAAACTTATAATTCTAAATTTTCAAAAATGTATAAGAGTGTAGTTAGAGGAAAAGATCAAATTGAGTGGAACACATGGCGAATCAATATGAAGTCTTTATCTTCTGAAAGGTCATGTCACTATGAAAATGAGTCTGAGAGTGAAAGAGATTAGGGCTTCATTTAAGTTGTACAAGTTAAAAGGAAGAAAGGTACATAGTCATGCACTCGGTACTATTTTTAATTACTAATAGTAATGTACACATAGTAAAAAGATATTCCTGTCATAGAAAAGCACTATCATAGAGAAGAGTAATAATCAACTCTGTATATCTGCTTCCAGCTCAAACATTTAATGAGTTTATCAGAAGTTTATGAATAATGCCCATTTGATTTCTAATATAGAAAGTCTAAATTTGTAGTTAAGCATCTAGCCTGAAAATAAAGATATGTATTAAAGAGTCATTTTTTGTTAGAAATTTCTCTTTCATGCTATAATTTGATGGTAGTTTGTAAGCCATAATATAAAGTTAATAATGTAGTTGTTTTGTTGCTCTAAAGTATGTATTATAAATATAATAGGCATTCTCTAGACATAAATGTTCTTGGTAACAATAGTAATACTGTTTTGTAGGTATTTTCCCGAATTTCTCTATGTATTTCTTTTTATTTATTGCTAATAGCCAATCTTTGGAATAGAATAAGTTTAGTTCAGCAAAGATAGAACAAATGACCCTGAAAACTAGCATATTTTTATGCTTTAACAAAATTACATGATTCGCAATGGTCCATTTCCATAATTATAAAACGAATTATCCATAATATATTCAGGAATGAAATAAATAAAGAGAAACCACATTTTGCATATTTCGGTGTTTAGGTATGATAAACAGAGGAAGGGATTACTTTATAAAACAAACTCTAAAATGTGCAGTTTATTTGGTTATTAAAAACAAAACAGCGGCAACAACGAAAACCTCTCTGGTTGGAAACAAACTGAAGATACTTAGAGGTGACAGACAGCTGTAAGCACTATTTCCTCTCTCAGAGTCACATGAAATATGTGGATCACCAATCATATTTATAACTCTGTAGCCAAGAAAGAAGCACCAATGCTGAACCCTCATAGTCATACACTTATCAAAGGACACACTAGGAGTCTCAAAATTTGAAACAAATAGAAAAGCTCCACTTCTTCCAGATAATTATAGCATCACCATAATTAAACTTTTATGGAGTTCTGAGGACAAGCCAAGTTTTCCTTTAAGTGCTTTTTTTTTAATTGGCGTCTCACTCTGTCACCCAGGATGGAGTGCAGTAGCACACTCACAGTGACCCCAGCATCCACCTGCTGGGCTCCGGTGATCCTTCCACCTCAACCTTCCAAGTAGCCAGAACTAGGAGTGCACTACCACGCTCTGCTAATTTTTTATTTATTGTAGAGAAGAGGTCTCACCAAGTGGCCTGGCTGGTCTCAAACTCACGAGCTCAGGCAATCCTCTCTCCTCATCCTCCCAAAGTGCTGGGATTACAATCTGAATCACCGAGCCAGGCCTTTTATGTGCTTTTCATGTATAAACTCATTTAGTTTGCACAATCCTCTGAGGAGGGCTATCTCCTTAGATGTATGGTACAGGCATAAAAAGAGAGGGAAGATAAACATTTTCTGCAGATGAAGGAGACAGTGTCTGGTTTGAGCCAAGAAAGTTTGACTTGCCTCAGGCTTATACAGCCTCTTTGTGTAAATTCCCTATGTGGGAGAGTCTGCTAAACACATGCACATGTGTACATACTGTAGCTCTGCACACAAATGTGGAGAGCTATGCTTGCCAGTAAATACACTGTACTGGTCTTAATCTTTCAAGTAGAAATTTTGAATCAAACATTTAGGTAAGATTTTACTTGATATTTTGTTTGGCCTGCAAAAATACAGTGTATATGCTCAGAACAGACAAAAGTTGCATTTATACACTGTATAATTAATAATTATAAATGACAAGCTTAACTGTGTTTACATATATATACATATGTCATTATGTATATGCATTTATCTGCAATGGACTGAATGTGTCCTAAAATTCATAAGTTAAAATCCTAACCTCCTGCTGTGATAGTATTAGGAGATGGGGGCTTTGTAAAATGAATAGGTCCTGAGAGTGGAGCCCTTGTGAATGGGATTAATGCTGCTATAGGAGAGATCCTAGAAGACTCTCTCTTCATCTTTTCACTATGTGAGGACACAGCAAGAAATCCACAGTCTGCAACCTGTAGAGTGCCCTCACCAGAACCCATCATGCTGGTTTCCTGACCTCAGGCTTTCAGCCTGCAGAACTGTGAGAAACAAACTTCTGTGTTTATATGCCACCCAGGTTATGGTACTTTGTTACAGAACCTCGAACTGAATAAGACATATACATATATGCCTGTATATATATATATCCATGTTTTCACAGTCTACCTACTTCCCCGATTTATGTTTTAGTTTTCTTTAATTATATATTGATTTTTTTAAAGTTACAGATTTACTTTCTAAAAAGAGACTATTAAATAAGAACTTTTATAGTAATGTACTTTTTATTCACTCCAAAGCAGAGCTATTTTTTAAATTCACTTGCATTCTTGTCATGGTTTAGTACTCTTAAATTAATACTGAACATTAATGTAGACAGAAGATTATATGAGCTTGGAGACTGATTCCAATGGCAGCATTTTATTTAATCCTAGAACAGTGCTGGTGGCAATAAAATCAGTGAATGTCATGGGGTTCTTTTGAAACCTTTTTAAAGCAGCCTTGGTGTTTAAGACACCAAACTCACTGATCCTCTCTGCATGAAGCAAATGGCTACTAGCATATCAAAAATTGTTTTAAACAAATTTTTGGCAGTTGCTCTTTATAAAGGTCAAATTCAACTACTAGAAATCAGGGTGTAGGACTTATTCTTCATGGAATATCAAGAATAAAATAAAAACTAAGCAATACTTTAATAAGTGGAATAATCAATGTATTCCAGTTTTATGTTGTTTTATATATTTGATAGAAGCTAAAATTCTAAAAAGAAGACAAATTAAGCTTTTGTTTATTTCCTCAGAACATTTTTATTGTGGAAAAGAGAACATTTACTGCTAAATGCTTGCAAAGTAAAATGACTCTGAGATATAACAGTTTCCCAATAAACATGCTACTTGCCTTGCAGTAATAACGATTCAAAAAACATAGATATTTGAATTTTATTCTAGTCTTAATCCTAAACAAAAGTCAAAATTACTTTAAATTTTTTTCATACGCCATTTACACAGGCTACAAGAACCTGAAGGTCTTTTCATTCCTTGTACAAATTAAACTAGTTCTTTGTCTGTTTCTAATATGCTGTATATTAATTCATAATTCTGATAACTTGTTTGGCATTTGCCTAAAAGTATATATATTTAAAAAATCTATATAGTCATGAATTCTACAAAACTACCAACTGCTTTTTCATAAAAGTTTAATTTCTTACCACTTAAACTTCATCCTATAAGTTAAATACTTTCCTAAATATGCATGCTTCTTTTTTTCTGCTTAATAAAATGTGATTGTTCTTTCTCTTAAGATGAGTTTGTCAGCCAGTAATATAAAACATATCAGCACTGTCTTTTCTCTACTTAACAAGAATCTCAAAGATAGCTCACCTGGTTTAATATTTTCACCAAGGGCTCAGGCCCTGGATCCACTTGCTGTTGTCTGATTGACACAAGATCAGCAAAGTAGCTTTGCGTACCATTATGTATATTCAGAGCAGGGAGCTATGAGTAGGGGTGATGGGCAGGGGAAGGGCTCTCTCACTTTGGTCAACTGAAAAGGACTAGTTTTCCCAGAAACACTGTACACATTCCTCATTATCTAGAAGGGGAAAACAGGTATCTGTATTTAGTGCAATGGTGGCTGAGAAAGGAATCACTTGGTTTTATTTATTTATTTTAAAAAATACTCTTCAGGGGCTAGGGATTATGGGAAAAAGGATCGGGATGTGACTGTTGGGTGTCAATCAACAATGTCTACCATAAAATCATTTCCACACACTTGGTGGTGTTTAGTAAGTACCAAAACAAACACGAAATAACAGAGCTTTCCTAGAGATAAATATGTTCTATGACGCCTGTCCTGAGATTTATAAATTATATGAAAACATGAGACATTGTTTATTTTTAAATTAGATATTTCAGATGGCATAAACATTATTTGGG
>NW_007233585.1:19790-24131 GCF_000164805.1 Carlito syrichta | reverse complement strand
TGAATTAAAAGACGGAGAGAATATTCCGTTTCCTTATCACTACTAGGGATATAGCAAGCAGAAAATGAAAACATTATTATTTTGAGTGATTTTTGCATGTCAGTTTAAGTCAAAGTTTTTCCTCTGAAATATATTTAATGTAGTCTGCAATGTTGTGAAAGTAGAATCAAATTGCATGGCAGTTGAGAGCACTGGCCAGAATATGCTGTTTATTGACGTGCTTCGAAGATTTTTTTGTTTACTTCTCTGATTTCTTTTTTAATCTGGAAATACAGTAATAGAATAAATCAGAAAACTGTAGTAAACATGTCAGTGGAATAGCTACCTAAAGTTTTCCAATGTTTCTATTAACACAAAATACAAACTTTTAACAAATATTTCCGGATAATTTTTGAAGTAATATTGACATTTTTTTAAATAAATAAGCTTCATTTTCAGGACAGTCTGGAGATCACAGCAGAAACAAATAGAAAGCACAATTCTTATACATTACCTGTTCCCCTACACACACAACCTCCCCCATTTCCAACGTCCCACACTAAAGTGGTACATTTGTTACAATTGATGTACCCACATTGACACAGCATTGTTACCCCAAATCTATAGTTCACATTAGTGATCACCCTTGGTATTGAACATTGTATGGGTTTATAATGACTTGTATCCAACAGTGACATATATATAAAGTAGTTTTACTACCCTAAAAATTCTTTTTGCTCTTCCTAATCTTCCTCCCTCCCTTCTAACCCCTGGAAACCACTGATCATTTTACTGTCTCAAGTGACTTTTCCAGAATGTCATATAGTTGAAATCATATAGTATATACCCTCTCAGGTTTGTTGTTTTCACTTAGTAAAATCATTCTGTGGTTCTTCCATGTTTTTTCATGACTTGATAGATCATTTCCTTTTAGTGCCACAGATTATTTACCTACTAATGGGTGTCTTGGGAGTTCCACATTTTGACAATTATATAAAACTATCATAAACATCCATATACAGGTTTTTGCAGGACATAATTTTTCAGTTATATGGGTAAAAATCAAGGAGTGTAACTGCTGGATCATATGAAAAGAGTAGTTCAGTTTTGTAAGAAACTGACAGACTATCTTTTAAAGTAACTGTACCATTTTGCATTCTTATGAGCAATGAATCAGAGTTGTTATTGCTCCACATGCTTGACAGCATTTGGTGTTATCAGAGTTCTGAATTTTAGCCATTCAAATAGGTGTGTGGTAGCACCTCACTGTTGCAATTCCCTTATGATGTTGAACATATTTTAATATGCTTTCTTGCCATATGTATATCTTCTTAGATGAGGTTCAGTTTCTATAACCTGCTCATTTTAAAATCAGATTGCTTTTTAAAAGTCAACTGTTTATTCTGGAGAATAGTCCTTTATCAGACATGCCTTTCACAAATATTTCTTATTCTGTGGGACTTTTTTTCTTATTTTCTTGACACCATGGTTTGCAGAGGAGAAGTTTCTAATTTTAATAAAGTCATTCTTATTGACTATTTCATTCATGAATCATGCAGTTGATGATATATCTAAAATGTCATCTTCGTAACTAAGGTTATCTAGGTTTTCTCCTATTGTATGGCCTAGAAGTTGTGTTGTTCTGTATAGTTTTACATTGAGGTCTACATTTCATATGGGGTTAAGGTTTGTGCTGCCTTCATTTTTGCTTTTCCTTGAGGATGTATAATTGTTCAAGCATCATATGTTGAAAAGATTACCCTTGCTCCATTGTTGCCTTTGATCTTTTGTCAAGAACAGTTGACAACATTTACGTGGGCTATTTGTGGGCTCTGTATTCTTTTCTAATGATTTTTTTTTAGTCTATTCTTTTGTCAATTCCATAGTATCTAGATTTCTGTAATATCTAAGGTTTTATACTGGGTAGTTTCGGTCAGGTAGCCTCAGTCCTTTTTTCTTTTCCTTCAATTATGAGCCAGCTTATTGGGTCTTTTTACTTTCCACATAAACTTATGAATCAGTTTGTTGAAATCTATAAAATAATTTGCAAGATTTTGACTGGGATTCCATTCAATGTACAGATTACGTTGGGAAGTACTGGAGTTTTGGAAATGCTAAGGCTTCTTACACATAAATATAGACTATCTCTTCATTATTTGTTTTTCTTTGGTATCTTTTGTGAGACTTGTGTTATTTTCTTCATACAGCTCATAAATATTTGGTAGATTTATGTTTGCTTTTCATATTTAAAGGTATATACACACAGGAACACATGTACACATGTATGCATTTCTTGGTGCTAATATAAATGGTAGTGTGTTTTTAAGTTCAGAGTATATTTGTTCATTGTTGGTTTGGTTCTATTTTCATCACACTAAAAGACTCCTTTACATTTGGTTAATTTGAAAACAAATTAAATAAATGCAAATTTAACTTTCCAGAATAGAATACAAATGTTTTAAAATAATCCATGCATTTGGAATAGATAAAAAATTTTATATAATGCATACTTTATGTAGCTATACAATGGATTTGTCTTGCAATAATAATAATAGTGTAAGACTTGTTAAGATGTAAATTTCTTTGTGCTCAACATTTATTGGTATATCTTGTCGAAATAGTTTTATTATTTTCTTTCAATAGAAAGTCTCTCAATTTTTTATAGAAGTTCCAATTCCTCTTATGTTATTATTGAAACTCTATAGAAAACGATGATACTATGGAAGTTAAATGTTTAAATTCTATGAAAATGCATAATATTTACAATAAGGAAGGACAAACACAACAGCATTGAATCTATTTCTTTGCCATAAACACAGTGACATTGAAATATATTTCCTTGACAAAATATATTCTTAAGGTTTTAACTACTATGATGATCTCCATCAATTTTTTTCTTGTTATATAACCTTTGTTTGCTGTCACTAAATCATGTCTTCATTTCCCCTTTCTAGAGGAAAGTCCGTACTCCAATCCCCCTCCATCCCTTCCTTCTCAGAAGTTTGCTTCCCTGTTTGGTTATAGGTCATATTTCTTAGATCACTGCAAGATTCACCCTATGCAATTGTTTTTAATAGACTGTTTTCTTCTTCTTCCAGACAGATGCTGTGTGTGTGTGTATGAGTGTGTGTGTATTTAACATAATCTCAGTGGAAAGCTTTTCATTAGTAGATGAGTTAGTCCTTGTGAAAAATTACTGATTTTTAAAATAATTCACTCTCTTTTCTTACTTTTTGTGGGTAGAATCTACCTTCCTGACCTTTAAATATAGGCTTGGAAATGTGATTTGATTTGATCAATGAATTTTAGCAGAAAATATGTAAGTAGAGCTTTAAAAATAATTGTATAGTTAAAGTTTTAGCTTACCAATTTTGTCATTGTCAAAAACAAACAAACAAACAAAAAGTACCTGGCCCATCCCACTGGACCTAGGAGAATGAATGACTTATGGATCCAAACACAGTCTTTGAATATCAGCCTATTTTCTGTCCATCACATATTACTGAAAATAATTGTTGTTTAAAGCTACTGAATTCGGGGGTAGTTAGCATCATAATTGTTTCCATAAATGATAATATTTAGAAAGCAATTCATTTATATAAATAGGTACCTCTTTGCACATAGCCACACTGTCCCTATTCTAAATTTCTGAATTAAAGCTATCAAGATTACTTTTCCATTTGAGATAAGCAAAAATCACACTGGTATTTTAGCTAATCAAATGAAAATAACTCTGATCTCCTCTGCCATTAAGAAATAAAGTTCTAAAAACCTAAACACCTCACAGATCTCCTATCTTATCTTCTACCTATATTAGATAAGGGATAACACTTTAATTGTTAATGTTCCTTCTACTTGAATTGATATTCCTCTCTGATTTCTTCCCTCACTGAGGTGGATATAATGAATAAACACCACTATATTCTATTTAAAATTAAATGGTTACTGACACTGAAGGAAAAAAACACACATTTTCATGTGAAATTGTGATGATTATAGATTATTTGACAAAGTTCTTGTACCACAAAAGTGTCTTTGTCAATCAATTATATATAACCTTGATCCATGGAGAAGTACAAAGTTTGAAGCAATGAACTGAAATGTTAAGTGGCCCTCTCAGAAACCTAAGTGGCTCTGGTACTTCATAATGACTATGAGAAAAGTCAATCAATCTTTCTTGGCCTCCATTTCCTTACCTTAAAGAAAAAGGGCATAGTTCATAAAATTACCTCCAAAGTTTCTTCCAGCTCCCATGATTTATGATTTCATTATTTTAATAAACACTGGTCCCTGTCTTCAGGGAAAATTGGAAAACTTCCCACCTGGAAAAAAGAGGAGTATCTTTTGCTCTCACTAGGAAAA
>NW_007233585.1:0-19770 GCF_000164805.1 Carlito syrichta | reverse complement strand
TAAAAAATTTTATATAATGCATACTTTATGTAGCTATACAATCAATTTGTCTTGCAATAATAATAATAGTGTAAGACTTGTTAAGATGTAAATTTCTTTGTGCTCAACATTTATTGGTATATCTTTTCGAAATAGTTTTATTATTTTCTTTCAATAGAAAGTCTCTCAATTTTTTATAGAAGTTCCAATTCCTCTTATGTTATTATTGAAACTCTATAGAAAATGATGATACTATGGAAGTTAAATGTTTAAATTCTATGAAAATGCATAATATTTACAATAAGGAAGGACAAACACAACAGCATTGAATCTATTTCTTTGCCATAAACACAGTGACATTGAAATATATTGCCTTGCCAAAATATATTCTTAAGGTTTTAACTACTATGATGATCTCCATCAATTTTTTTTGTGGGTAGAATCTACCTTCCTGACCTTTAAATATAGACTTGAAAATGTGATTTGATTTGATCAATGAATTTTAGCAGAAAATATGTAAGTAGAGCTTTAAAAATAATTGTATAGTTAAAGTTTTAGCTTACCAATTTTGCCATTGTCAAAAACAAACAAACAAACAAAAAGTACCTGGCCCATCCCACTGGACCTAGGAGAATGAATGACTTATGGATCCAAACACAGTCTTTGAATATCAGCCTATTTTCTGTCCATCACATATTACTGAAAATAATTGTTGTTTAAAGCTACTGAATTCGGGGGTAGTTAGCATCATAATTGTTTCCATAAATGATAATATTTAGAAAGCAATTTATTTATATAAATAGGTACCTCTTTGCACATAGCCACACTGTCCCTATTCTAAATTTCTTAATTAAAGCTATCAAGATTACTTTCCCATTTGAGATAAACAAAAATCACACTGGTATTTTAGCTAATCAAATGAAAATAACTCTGATCTCCTCTGCCCATTAAGAAATAAAGTTCTAAAAACCTAAACACCTCACAGATCTCCTATCTTATCTTCTACCTATATTAGATAAGGGATAACACTTTAATTGTTAATGTTCCTTCTACTTGAATTGATATTCCTCTCTGATTTCTTCCCTCGCTGAGGTGGATATAATGAATAAACACCACTATATTCTATTTAAAATTTTATTTAAATATTCTATTTAAAATTAAATGGTTACTGACACTGAAGGAAAAAAACACACATTTTCATGTGAAATTGTGATGATTATAGATTATTTGACAAAGTTCTTGTACCACAAAAGTGTCTTTGTCAATCAATTATATATAACCTTGATCCATGGAGAAGTACAAAGTTTGAAGCAATGATCTGAAATGTTAAGTGGCCCTCTCAGAAACCCAAGTGGCTCAGGTACTTCATAATGACTATGAGAAAAGTCAATCAATCTTTCTTGGCCTCCATTTCCTTATCTTAAAGAAAAAGGGCATAGTTCATAAAATTACCTCCAAAGTTTCTTCCAGCTCCCATGATTTATGATTTCATTATTTTAATAAACACTGGTCCTTGTCTTCAGGGAAAATTGGAAAACTTCCCACCTGGAAAAAAGAGTATTATCTTTTGCTCTCACTAGGAAAATGAACTTTTTTCATCCCCATAGATACCTTCATGGCTTCAGCATCAAATCATGAAATGTTCTTTCTTATCTTTAGCCTTTTCTAGGACGACTCAGCTCCCTCTCTTTCCATTCCTGCCACATATCCTCGAATTCTATTAGCTCCTCCAAAGGAACTTGTTATCATCTGTGCACATCAGTCACATTGCCTAGTTCCTACATCAGTAATTCCCACTCAGCCTCAGATCTCATTCCAAGTTCACCTCCTCAGGAAAGATTTCCTTGAAGGCTGCATTAGGTGTCTTGTTATAATCTCTCAAAAGTACATTTTGTTTTTCATTCTTTGCATTCATCCTACTTAAAATTGTTAAGTATCAGTCTTTGTTCCACTAAACTGAAAGCAATGCCTAAATTTTGTAGTTTTTGCAATATATCCTATCCCCTTTACAATGCCTGGCTTATAGTTGAAACT
The DNA here is from genome assembly GCF_000164805.1 of Carlito syrichta. Lineage (NCBI taxonomy): Eukaryota > Metazoa > Chordata > Mammalia > Primates > Tarsiidae > Carlito > Carlito syrichta. Next base: position 17,757 of record NW_007233585.1, on the reverse strand, counting down.
CAATGAACATTTTAAATTGACATAACTTTTAATATTCTACCACAACTCATTCTAATACTGGGGGTGTAGAAACAAAAGGCTCAGTTCTCACAGTAGGGTTAGATAAGCAAAGTTAAATTGTATACTTTAGAAGCAGTAGTTTTCTGAAAGAACTTGATGTATTGAATGTAAAATAAAATAAACTTCTCTGTTAATAAGGAGCAAGAACAAAAAGAATAAATCTTAAACATAAATGTTTTCAAGAGTCATGCTTTGCTCTGCGGCAGATTGAAACGTTATGAAAATTACACACAAAATATTGCATATGACTTGGTAATTTTGTCTAGGCAAGAGAAACCACTTTTTACAGGTTACATGATTTTAATAAAGAAAATAAACATGATACGAAGAAAAGAGATATTTCAAAAACTACAAACATGGGAAAATCTGAAGGGGCTAACTGACTCAGTGCTAAAGAATCATCATCAGACAGTGAAGTATTAAATCTGCAGTAAATTCTGAAGGAGACATTTATATCAAAACTCATACAAACAGTTTCCCACTTAAGGTATCTCAGTTTATGACAATGAATCAATATTGAGTGCAATATATTGAACAATACAATGAACATATCAATATTTAATTTAACAAGTCTAAAAAAAGAATGCTAGAACTCAAGAGAAATGCAGAGAGTATTTAGTCCAAGATCCTCGTTTTAAAGATATGAAACCTATCCCAACAACAGATATTAAATCAGCAATGTACATAGAACACCCCAGAGAAAAGCAGTTAATTTACATAAATGAATTTGAGCTCCAATCTAATTGTATAAACATTGAACTATAGCTCTGTAACATGCTAATATTATGTTAGTATATGACAAACAATTAGGTATGTAAGACACTAGAAGTTTGAGTTTTACTTTTCATTTAATGTTATTTTATTATTGACACATGTTCTTTTAAGAGATAAGAAATCATCTAAACATCCTCTACAGATCACTTTGACCCAGTAAAACTGAATTTCTCCTGAATTAAACAAAAAGGACATGGAAACCTAGGAAATATTTGTAAAATTTTTAAAAATCAGATAACTGTGCCTTACATAATTTTATTTCATTAATTTGATTTTATAACACTATAAAGCTAAGGAATACATGGGAATATTGGGGAAATCATAAATTTCAAACAAAACTTGACTGATCTTTATTATTCATTCACTGCTAGTTTTCTGCTTTAATGTCTATTTTTAAAATTAAAAGTTTAAGAATCAACTTCTAATAGAACAGTGTCTTTTATGTTAGAAACGATTTTGGTTTTATATTAGTATAAATAAGCTCCTTTACAGATTATAGATTAATATGTATATTAGACCACACACTTGAATTGAGGTAAGACTGTGGGGGAATGGTTACAGACAGTATAAAATCTCTGTTTAAATGTACTAACTGACAAGATAGGCAAGTACACACACAGATGACACTTTTGCCAAATATCATTATTTTATTTCTCTACTATACAAACATATGATGAAGGTCTTTTAAAACTGATGCTAATATTGAATATAACAAGGCTAACTTTTGGAATCTTATAAATGGTAACACTTTTTCAGAAATACCCTAATCAGGTGGTGGAAAGCAAATTATGTGAATAGAGCAAAAGCAAAAGTTAAAAAAAAAGGAGAAAAAGAAAGATATTTCCAGTTGCAACAAGAATCAGTTCCTAACAAGAGCAAGTCAAATATGTCTTATGCATAGACCACCAGGATTAAGAGATAAGTGGTTGATTGTAATGAATTTTCATTGTGTATGCCTTCACATAAGCATAAGCATGTTTTCATGGAAAGGCAGGGGAAAAAAAAGCTGAATGCAATTTTTGGTCTCTCATTTGTTGCTTAGATTAAAATTTTCCCTATCATAATCTCTATTATATCTTTGCCATCTCATTGTAACAGATTTTCTTTTTTTTTTTTTTTTTTTTTTGAGTTGGAGTCTCACTCTGTCGCCCAGACTGGAGTGCAGTGGCCGCTCCCGGCCACCGCAGCCTCGAACTGCTGGGCTCCGGCGATCCTTCCGCCTCAGCCTTCCAAGTAGCTGGAACTACAGGCGCACGCTACCACACCCGGCTAATTTTTTAATTTATTGTAGAGATGAGGTCTTGCCAAGTTGTCGAGGCGGGTCTCAAACCCACGGGCTCAGGCAATCCACTCACCTCAACCTTCCAAAGTGTGGGATTTATCGGCTGAGCCACCGAGCCCGGCTTGTAATAGATTTAACCTACTGAGAAAAAAAAAAGAATTTGAATTCTGTAGCATATAACCACTTCAGTATTTAAAAAATAAATTCTGAGAATATATTGTTCTCTTCTATTTAAATAATTTTGAATGAAACATTGTTCTTGTCTTTATAATTATTGAAAATTGTCAAAGACTTTAGCTCATAATTTTTCTTTTTCTATCAAAATAGCTACACCATTAAAATAATTCAGTTTACACTAGTGTTCAGTTTGGAGCATTAATTAGTGTTATTAACACAGAAACTTGTTGACAGATTCAGTGAGGAAAGATGAAAACTAAGCTATTCACATTTTAAGGATGCAGTTTGGTGAACTTTTTAAAAATACGTGTGCAATGGTAAAGCAAGGTCATATACAGTCAAGGTCATGAACATATGCGTCACCACAAAAGATTTCTCTAGCCTGTTGTCAATTCATCCCTCCCATAACCCAAGTTACCAGATAAAAAATAAACTTCATTCATTCACTATGGATTTAGATAGCATTTTCTAGAATTTTGATTTAATACATTCATATACTTTTGTCTACATTATTTCACCTAGCATATTAATTTTGATTTAACCCATGTTTCATGTGCTAAAAACTCTCTCTTCTTTATTCATGGGTAAGCATTCCATTGTGTAGATATACCCCATTTGGGTTATTTGTTTACCAGCAAGTGGATATTTGTATTGTTTCCAGTTTGGGGAGATTTTAAAAGTATGCTATGTATATTCTTAAAAATTTTTTTTTTGTTTTTTTTTTTGAGTTGGAGTCTCACTCTGTCACCCAGACTGGAGTGCAGTGGCCGCTCCCGGTCACCGCAGCCTGACCTGCTGGGCTCCGGCGATCCTTCCGCCTCAGCCTTCCGAGTAGCCGAAACTACAGACGCGCGCTACCATGCCTGGCTAATTTTTGACTTATTGTAGAGATGAGGTCTCGCCAAGTTGCCCAGGCAGGTCTCGAACCCGCAGGCTCAGGCAAGCCACTCACCTCAGCCTCCCAAAGTGCTGGGATTACAGGCTGAGCCACCGAGCCCGGCTTAAAAATTTTTTATTCTAAAGATGTGGGGAGCCGGGCTCGGTGGCTCAGCCTGTAATCCCGTGCCTTTGGGAGGCTGAGGTGAGTGAATTGCCTGAGCTCGCGGGTTCGAGACCCTCCTGGGCAGGCGAGAACTCATCTCTACAATAAAATCAAAAAATTAGCCGGGCGTGTAAGAGCAATCACACAAAAACTCTGTTTAGAGAAATCTTCCAAAACCTTTTTGAAATCAACAGGAACAGTTTCAGGTTAACAAAGACTGGCAATCATCTCCGGTACTTCTTTCATGTAGGAGTCCATCTTCTTATCTCCTATCACCCCGGCAAAGCAGAAGAAACTGGGAACTGGCAAACAATTCCTCTCTCATGTAGTTCAAACAGCTCCATTTCTTGGTTTCCTGCAGGGGTAGACTCAGGAAGCAGTTTTTGGGAGGACGAACCACTGTGGGCATCATTCAGTTATGAAGTGCTGTTTTTTCTTCTTGCAGAATCTATCCAAAGGCTTCAAACAGTTTCAAATCAAGTGGGTCACTAGAAAGCACTCCTTCAATTTTGGTAAATGAATGACAAGTAGCCATACATGCAACAAACTGGGACTTGGACAACAACTCATTGCAAATGTTTTCTTCTGGTAAATGAAATTCTGTATTTTCCACTCACTGAATTCCCCCAAAGATCGAAACCATCTTCAGTAAGAGTTACAGTCTTATCAAAGCAAACAAAATTCAGCTATCCACAGATATTTATCCTTTGGGGACTAATATAGAAAATACCAAAATTTTTTCAGTCTTCTCTGAGCATACACAATACCAGCAATCATTGCAGCAGAAAGTGCAGGTGGTACAGAAATTGCAACAAAAGCAAGAGACCCAATAATTATTACCCCAACTTTGACCTCATTTAAAATGCTATAAATAATAGTGTAGATAAACACAATGACTGCCACTCCCACAAGACACAGGGGAAACAAGTGGGCATCTCTGTCAAGTTTAAAATCGGTTGGTTTGGAATACAATATGGAGTGAAAAAGCTGTCCTTTGGAAGTACTAAATCCTGTTCTAACTACGATGGCTTTATATGTTTTCCGGTGCAGAAACAAGTCAGACAGCACAATGCAGGTGCCATTAGTAAGTACTGCATCACAAGGCATTATTGTCCCATTTAATGGGATGACCATGATATCCCTGGGGACAAAGTCAACAAGATCTCTTCTCTTTCTTCACTACTCTGAAAACTGAAACTCTCACAGGACTGTAAGCGACCACCATATGATGCAACACAACTATTGCTTTCTGATGGAATATAGTGGGCTTACAATTGATACTATGGACATAATCACAATAGCAAGAGCATAGTAATAGTATTCACCAGTGCTCCAGTATAACACTGAACTGCTGGGAAATGTAAAATAGGTTTAAAATCTCTTTTTTTTTTTGAGGTGGAGTTTCACTCTGTCACCCAGGCTGGAGTGAAGTCGCATACTCACGCCATGCCAGCATCGACCTGCTGGACTCCAGTGATCCTTCTGCCTCAGCCTTACATGTAACTAGAACTAAGGCGCGCGCTACCACACCTGCCTAATTTTGTATTTATTGTAGAGACAAGGTCTCTCAAGTTGCCCGGGCTGGTCTCCAACCCGAGGTTCAGGCAATCCACTCGCCTCTGCCTCTCAAAGTGCTGGGATTACATGCTAAGTCACCGAACCTGGCCGAGAAACTCTTTAATTAAAAGCTTAAAAACAGAAAGCACTTTCGCCATAATTTTATTTATTCCACAAAGCAATTTTTTTCAAGAAACCAAAATTGTGAATGGTATCATTCTGGGAATATTTTATACTACGGTGGGTGAAATAGCGAATAGTGACTGAGTCTGTGAATATTTGCTCATCTCATGCTCATTCTCTTCAGTTGGATTCCCAATTAAATGAACGGCATGGCCGTTTGCAACCTTATGAGCGATAGATTTTTTATTTGAAAATGGATGACTTTCCAGAGAAAGAAAGCGAATTTTTGCACAAAACCACATTTTGAATTCATCAGCAGTCCTCAGCAGCACCACTTCACGGTCTCTAACTGCAGCTCGAATACAAGCTGCTTTCACCCGCCACCCGGGCATCTAATACAGCAGGAGGAGGAGCAACCTGCCAGTGCAAATCCCCCTGCGACTCAAATTATAACCGTAAATCTCCCTTTCATCTTCTTGACCCTGATTGATAGTCTCCCTCTCTTCTGTGTCAGTATCTACAGTGGTTTAAAGGTCTTGTGCTTCAGAACAGTCGAAGATGACTCCTAAGTCCAAGCACCAAGATCCGAGGATGTTCCCGTCAGACCTGGTACCCGCCACCCCGACTACTCTCCGAGCTCCTCCGAGCCCCCCCCCCACCACCGCCCACTCGCCCTGCTTTCTGGTGCTGCTCACCAGGCGCTGCAGCGCGGTCTCCTGGGCGGCCTCCCCGCTGCAGCAGCCAGGGGTCCGCGGGAAGACGGGCCGCCGCTGTCGCCGCCACCTCCTGGCCTCCTCCGGGTGCCTTTGCGGCGCACTGGCCAGCTGAGCCAGCCGGGCACAGGGGCTCCCTGGCGGCGGCGTTCGGCGGGGCAAGGGGAGAACGAGGGACGGCAGCGGGAGGAGGCGGGTGGGGAGGGGGCAGGCTGCTCTCTGAGCCCGCCGCCCACCGCCCGCGATGTAGCGAACGCCTCTCCCTTTTGCCTGTGGCCGGCAAGGAATACGCCCTGCAGCTGGGGCTACGCAGGTTTTCAAAAGAACACTTCGTTATACCATGCAGATCAATTCTATACAGGTGGATAGTTTTCTTTCACTGTGTTGATCACAAAGAAATTGCCTTTTTGTGCATTCTTTTTCTTTCTTTTTTTGAGTCGTCTCACTCCATCTCCCAGGCTGAAGTGTAGTGGCAGGCGCTCACACGGACACTGCAGCCTGGACTTGCTGGGATCAGATGATGGATCCTTCCTCTTCAGCCTTAAAGTTGCTGGAATCACAGGCATGCGCCACAACGACCGGCTAATTTTTTAATTTTAATTGTAGATTCCAGTTCCCCTGAAGTCACCCGGGCAATTCGCTCACCTCTGTCTCCCAAAGTGCTGAGATTGCAGGCATGAACCATTGCACCTAGCATGTGAATTATTTCTACAGGAGTCAGCAACTCCATTTTTAAAAGTTGGCTAAAATTTTTAACAAAAATATTTGTACTGAAAATTCTATAGTTTTTGTGATGAGAGCAAACAAAAACGTCTAAATAAATATCTAATATATATTTTAAAAACAAAAGAAAAAGAAAGTGCTACGTGATTGCTGCTTAGAATTATGACATTAGACTCATGAAGTTAGATTTAAAAACATTAAGTGAGATATGTGAATCACTTTCTTATAGTATTATAATTGTTCAAGGTCAGCTTATGAGTGAGAACACATGGAGTTCAACCTCTATGGAAAACAGTGTGGCGATTCCTAAAAGAACTAAAACTTGACCTTCCATGTGACCCAGCAATCCTCCTACTGGGAATCTACCCGGAGGAACTCAAATCATTCTACCAAAAAGATATGTGCCATTCTTTGAAAGATATTTGGAAAATCATGGGAGAATTGTACATAGAGTTGAGGGGAATTGTGATTGGTGACAAAGTTGGAGGAGATCACATTTCATGAAAAGATACCAGGAAGAGGGAATATGGCTTTTCCAAATAATAATAATAATAAAGTGGGATATGTGAGTATAATCAATGTTTTTTCAGTACTCATTATATGCAGTGCACTGTGTTTAGTTATTTAACTTGGGGCTCATTCACACAACTTACACAGAATAAGTGGCATTGGCTCTATTTTACATATGAAGAAACAGAAACTGTGATTTTTTTTTAACATGGGAGTGGGGAATATTCATATAACTAGTAATTGCCAAGTTCAAGATCTAAGCACAAGTCTTTTGTGACTTCAAATACTTCCTAAGATGTCATTTCCTAGAGCAGATAATTTTTCTCACCTTACACTGTAACTCTCTCTAGCAGTAGGGTTTTCATCCATTTTCTTAATGGGCCTCTTAGCCTGACAGAATCCTTCCCCTCTGCCTTTTCTATACAGCCAGCTGCATGTCCAACTGTGATGTACAAGAAACAGTAGGGCCAAAGGATAGAGTTAAAGACTAAAACTAAATATGTGTGTTTCTATGGCATCTATTTCAGAAGCTCAGCCACCATCATAGGATCCTAAATTAAGTAAAGCTCACTCGTCTATAGAGTTCCCCAGTTTTCTCTACTTCTTTGCCACAATTAGACCTATAATCTGAAAACTCTGGTTATATTTGTGATGGAATTGTCTTATTGTACCTCTAGATTACCATTTTTCTCTTTAGAAATGGATACTTTATGTGGACTAAATTGGTTTTGAGGATATGAGAGTATGTGGCATATAAGTATACCAATTTTAAAAATTCCCTAGTTCCCCTTCCTATTTTGGTTCTACTTCAGTCATTTTCTGGTTACTTATATCAGATATATTAGTTTCCACATATTGTTCTTGTCTTTCTCATATATACCAAGGTCAAAGTAATGTTATTTTTTGGTTCTGTCTTGTTTTCAGAATCATAAAATTATAACGCCTGGGTTATTTTGGGTATTTTGAGTGGTTGATATTTAGCTATTGCTTACCCTCATGTAGCCTTAATAAACCATCCATCTCTAAGTTCAATGCCATATACATTCATCATCACATTCCCTTTAATACTAGACAATTACCAAAAGTCATATAAGATTTTCCCATATTTTTAAACACTCCTCCTTGAGATTAGTAGTAGTATTTGCCATTTATAGATTCCCTACTGTGTTCAAGGCACTTTAGAAACATTTTCTCTAATTCTCATGTAGCTCTGAAGCATAGACATTATTCCTATTTTATAGTGAGCAAACTGAGTCTTAATTTAAATGCCTTGAGGAGATTATGTCTGGATTTAAATCTCATGTCTGTCTGACTACAGATGTTTATCATGCTGCAATGAGGTTTTCTTCTTTGTGTTTTCATTTTTCTTTAATGGCAACTATCTGGTTATGTAATGATAGAGGCTTCTGAAGGGGGTTCAATGTGAAGCATTCCCCTTTCCCATCTCAATCTAAACCAACTGAGAAATAAAGAGAGTAGCAGATAGCTTGATACTTTATCACCTCTATTACTGAGAAAGGCTTAGGTGGAGAACTTAAGGCAAGAGTCCATTGGGCCTGCCAGCCAGTCTCCAGAATTAGGTAGACTTGCTCACTCAGTCTCAGGAACACCGGGCCTCAGCAGATCACTACGTGGTGGGGAAGAGCCTGCCCTTGGAGAAGCAGGAGTGAAAAGTGAAAACAGGCTTCCTGCAGGCAGGGGTCTCCCTAGGAGAGGAAGGGAGGGGCTAAGTCAAGTATGCCAGGTTTATCCTTCCACTATGTACCAGTGAAGATGAGTCCCTCAATCTGCCTGGGGCTGAGTGAGTAAAGGGGTGGAGAAAGGTAAGGAATTACACTGAGTGCCTTCAATGTGGAAAGAAATGTTAGCAGAAGCATTTGCTCCTCACCTGTAACTTAGTATAGTTGTAAATCAGCATGAGCCAACACAAAGAGCCTGGAAGCACTGATGGAATTAAAAGATAACATGAGTAAAGTTTCTATTGCTTTGAACTTCAACTTTATATATTAAAAGAAGAGGTGCTGCTTCTTTAAGGAGGCCTGGTTATACCTTAAACTAGCTTGTGTGCCACATGTCTTCCCTTGTCATACATAATCTTTTTGAGTTATTTTGAAATATTTTCTTACACTGCTTACTTAAAATAACTTGCCATTACCACCAGGACTGTACACATGCGCAGTATCTACAGGAAAGACACTGGAGCCCAGTGGCTCTGAATCTGCTTTCCCGAGTTCATATTCTGGATCTACCACTTATTGGCTCTGTGACTTTGAACAAGTTCCTTAACTGCTCTCATTCTCAGTTATCTCATCTGCAAACTGAGGAGAAGTAGTCACTTTATTTGTAAACTGGAGTTATCCCACAGAATTATTGCGAGAATTCACTCATTCATTCATACTTTCATCCAACATATGGGTGCCTTCTCTAAGCCAGGGCTAGAGCTGGGGATGAAGTAATAAACAACATCAATAGGGTCCCTGTCTTGCCGAGTGGAAGCTCATACCTTTAATCCCAGCACTTTGGGAGGCTGAGGTGGGAGGGTTGCTTGAGCCCAAGAGTTTGAGACCCACGTAGGCTACATAGCAAGACTTCATCTCTACAAAAAGCCAAAAAATTAACAAGTATGGTGACGTGTGCCCATAGTCCCAGCTATTCAGGAGGTTGAGGCTGAAGGATCACCTGTGTTCAGGAGGTCGAGACTGTGATCATGCCACTGCACTCCAGGTGGGTGACAGTATGAGACCCCAAATCAAAAAAAAAATTATACACCAAATATCAGAAATGTGTCACATTAAAAGCGAGCTAATGATGTCAAAAAGATTTTTAGTGCACTGTTAAACATGAGCTGTAAAGTCCTTCTTATATACCAAGCAAAAGATACACACATACACGCACACATGTACACACAGAGGAAATAAATAACACAACAAAAGTAATGCCAGAAATACAATCAATATATACGGTGAATATAACCAAAAGATGGAAGCATGTAGGATACAAATAGGGAAATAAGAATGTTTTTATTAATCTAGATCCATATGCACTAAACACAATCATCATAATAAAAGATTATAACATGGAATTTTAAAAGCCACGACTCCAGAGTGATAGACATAAAATTCAATTGTCAACATTAAAATTGGATGTTAACAGATGTGGAACAACACCCATTTTACTGACAGATAAACCAATCAGGCAAAGCTGTAAGTAAAAGTTATTTGTTGGAAGCTTGAACTACAATTTGGGAGTGGATCTACTGAAACCATTTAACTCCATTCAACTAAGAAACAAACTATTCTCATATATCACCTTAGAAGCTGGTGCTCATTATGAGCTGGAGTGTTACAGCAATTATCCAGCTTACTGGACAATTCAGAATGTTAAAGGAAGATTGGTCCAGGAAGGGATATGGTGCATTATCCTAGCACGGGACCCTTCCTCCCCAGGGCAGCCTGTGACCTGATGGAGACCAGCCTGGCCAGAGAGTCACATGGCCTGAAACTGCAGAGAATTTCCTTTTCTGTCATTAGTTCATAGCTCTGATTGCTGGCCAGGGTCTTTCTGTACTTCTAAAAGAGGGTTTTTCAAATTCCTACCTCATACATAGGGTTGGGGGATTAATAGTACATGCAAAGTCCTCAGAAAAGTGCCTAGAACAAATCAAGACTGAGAATATGTGTTATTAAAAAAAAAGATTTGAGTTAATGTTGGGGTAAACTTAAAATTCAGGGAGAGAATGTTCTTTTTCATAGCAGAATGCCAGCAAATACAAATATATAGAAAGAATTGAAATAGAAAATTTCCAATGTAGAAACAGAAATATACTAATTAACACATGCAGGAATGAGTCTGATGATAACATTTTTAGAGGAAGATTGTTAGAATACAGGATGTTTCTATTTTTTCAAAGTACCACTTTCTGGATTACTTAATGATAAACAAGGTGTCTTTAGGACGGACAGATATTATTGTTCCTTAATCAAGATGCCTCCTTAAACCAAGGGACCGATTCTAGTATCCCAATAACAGTGATGGACAAACAAGATGTTCTTTGCCTATAGAAGGGATGAGGTAGGAAGCTCACAGCTTTCACTTTGAAGTGCTCTTGGCAAAACATTTATGCTGAGTTCAGTTGTGAGGAAATTATCAGACAAGTTTAGTATGTAAACCATTCGGCCAAACAGCTGACCTGTCCTCTACAAACAAGTCAGTGTCACCACTATCAACAACAATGATAAAAATGAAAAGAGACATTTTGGATTCAAAAAAAGTAAAAAAGATTACTTAGGTATACTTCTTTTGCCATTCTGAACACAAAACGTCTGTTTATTTTGTTGTTGTTACTGATGGTGGTTAAACTGACTTGTTTATAAAGGACAGATCACCTGTTTGGCTCAGTGGCCTACATTCTAAAGTTGTATGATTAAGCTCAGGCTAAACAATTTCAGCAAGAATACTGCATTGTTGAGACTGTCTACTCCTAGCACTTCCCAGCTGCAGGCAAAGAGTGTCTAGTCTGATCCGCTGTCTTTCTTCTGCCAGCTACTCCTGCCTGCTGTTCTCTACAGGATGGGAATTGAGTGGATCAGCACTATGGTCTCTCCGTAGGGTTTGCCAATCTAGGCTTTGATCTCCTTGGATATTTAGCACAATTGGAGTTTGAAGGACTGTGGTTTCTGTAATCAAAGCAGTCTATTGGATTAGAAATCATCAGAGCCCTTTGTAGTTGTGAAGTTCAGCTCTCAGCAAAGGATCCTTCCAATGTTGTGCTTGGCCTTTAACATGATTTGCTGCTTTAGTTTTGTTCATCAGGTGGAAAAGATACTTTTTGTGAGATACTTTCATACTTTTCATATTTCCAGCAGTGCTTGGTATCTGAGAGAGACAGAAAAAGAAAAGAAAAAACTATTTAGAGTCTTTGTCGTGTCCTGCTGATAGCTGAGTCTGGAGGGATTGCTAATGGTGACAGACTCAGGGGACAACTGAGCTCCCATGGAGAGGGTGAGGTTGAAGGGTGAGTGAGCTTCAGGCTGGCTGAAGGGGTAAGTGATATCCACAAATTAGAAGAAAATAACCCTGAACTTACAGTCAGCATGAGGTGCAAGACACAGAAATCCTACCTTTGCCCAACCACCAGAAAACCCTTCATGAACTTAAAGTCCAGGTCGTGGTGCAGGATATAGGGGGCCCTGTCCTTCCCCAACCAGCAGCAGGTGATATCAGTCACTTTCCTCCTGATTCCCTTTGTCTGGAAGTGTGATGGCTTTCCACATCTCCCAATGAGGGATCTGCTCAGCATCAGTCACACACACACTTAGAAAGAGACTGTAGCAGGAAGGAGAGGACCCTCTGCAGAGAACCACATGCCCTGATAACTTCACATCACAGTCCTATACGGAGAAGTGGATGCGATGTGGGAGGAGCCCTAGATGTGCGAACCAGCAGGGACCTCAGCCAACATCCAAGTCCAGTTCCACATTTTATAACAGAGGATACAGTGGTGCTAAGGGACTAAGATTTAAATAAAGACACATGACTTGTTATTGACAACCCTGGAACTAGAACCCAAGCCTCAGGCCCTTTCCATAAAGTTTGGATAAAAGAAGAACGGTTCCAAAGTAAAGTTCTAAACAGTCACCAGAGGCTATCACTTTGGCTAGGACAAGAATAAGGTCTAACAAAGAAATATTCTATTCTTCCAAAGGGATCAAGAAGGAAAGGAAAAAGGAGAGGCCCAAAATAGAATCAACAAATGGAGAGTCGGAAGGATTGTCGCCATGGTCCAATATACACTCCCTAATTCTCTGAAGTAGATTCCACACCTACCTACACCTTAAGGCATTTGTAGAACTGTCTCAGCATCTAAACCAACAAAACTCTGAAGTCAAACTTGAAAAGAATTAGTTTGTGCTTTACTACAATCTACCCATGCCCTATTGTTTTTCCCACAGTTCTTTTTTGAAAAGATTATTTTCAGATTTTGCACCACTGTCAATAGTGGCATAAAGAAGTTTAAACATACAAATCCATATGGGGAAATGTAAACTTCAGGCTTTGCTTTTTAAAATTGAAAGTAAAATACTAAATTCCAATCGATGTCTTAAGGTTAGTATTGTTTCCTGTACATGGGGAACTCAATGTAATATTTATTTCTTACTCTTTGAGTAAGTATGCTTTTCAAATACAGAGACTATAGGTCTAATCCTCTCATTTTCTTCTCAATTTTTTCCCTGTCATATAAACAGTATTGTAGAGAGGGGAATACAGAGCCCATCAGTGACTGATGGAGGTTCAGCCTTTTCTCTGTAGTAGTCACACAACTGGGGCGTGATCTCATGTTGATAACCTGAATAGACCAGTAGTCTTTCTCCTCTTTAGTCACATATTAGAATCACATTGAAGCTTTCAAAAAATACTGATGCCCAAACTACATTCTGGACTAAGAGAATCTCAAGGTGTGAGTTCAGGCATTGAAAGCTCACCAAGTATTTCTTACATGGCAGCATGATTTATAGACAATAAGTAGACCAACCCAATTGCCCATCATTTTCTTCCCTTTGTCCATTTCTCTTATGATTGGATTCATTCCCAGTGACTCTGTGGACTTTAGTCTTCCTACTAGCAATTTCAGTTAAATCACTCTCCTGTCAGTTGGGCTGGTCTGAGGCAAAGATTGTTCTGTATTTCTGTCAGTCATCTTGGGTATACTTATAGGTTGCTCCCTGGACTCACTTTTCTGAAACGTCATTCATAAAATACTCTTATATTCTCTCCTCGAGATTCACTTGAGTTGCATTTTAGACTCTGGGCTCAACTTGGAGAAGTAAAACTGAGATTAAAAAGGAGAGGTTGGAATGCATCTCATGATCTATGCACTTCTGAAGTCCTGCCCTCTGCAGCTGCTTTTGAATAGTATTCCCTTAAAGACTCAAAAATGTCTTGCAGTTAAGGTCAGCTCAAAGGAGTTCATGTTGTGCAGGAACGGAGTCCCTGGAAATTCCATCCGCATTGGCACAAGACTGTGCATCTGGGGATGAAGGCAAACCTGACTCAAGACAGGGAGCTAACGCCCACCCGTGACCCAGATTCCACTTTGGTTTTCTAACTGGAGTTCTTTGTGCTCAGTTCTCGTACTTCTCATTCCCAGGTACAAGGTGAGGATTCAGGGTTGACTTAGTTGGGTTGTTCAAGCAGACCCCAAAGGAAGATCTGTGTGCAAGTGATTTATTAAAGCCATGCTACCCAGAGAAAGAAGCACTGGAGTTGAGGATGCAAGGGAGGAAAGGCAAACAAGCCAAGAAAGTGTGCAATTTCAAGCAAAGTGCCATGTGTTTAGTACACAGTGTGTGATTTCAGATAAAGTGCCACGTGTTTATTAGCAGCTTAATATAAGTTCCTTGGGTGAGGACAGTGGAGCTGGGCTCTCCTGTGGCTGTGGAAGAGACTATCAGGACAGCAGCAACGGTAACAGAGCAGAGTTCAAAGAGCAAACAGGAGATGGAGAGGAAAGGGCCTGGCAGGGTGGCTGCCCACGAGACGCAGAGGTACATGCGACAGAGAGACAGTAGCTGCTGGAGAGAACAAAAAAGAGAAACAGCAGTGGGAGAATGAGGTGTCATCTTGTCATTTCATACAGAGAGAAATACAGGAATATAAAGGAGTTACCTTTATACCTTAAGCTTGAAGGCCAGGAAATAGGCATGCTAGTTTCCATTTCTGGGATGGACGTTTTATTTTTAGGTTTTTCTGTTTCAGGACATTGGTGTCAGGCATGTGGCCGATGACTTCACAGCTATGTGGGTTTTCTGCTGAGCCTTCAGGTGCATCAGCCTCCATCTGGGGAGGGTTCTTCATTCCAAGGGAAGGCTCCAAACCCAGATCTGAAAATAAAACCACAGTCAACAGGATCCATTGTTATCCATGATGGTACTGGGACATAATCTTGCCCCAAAGGGGGACATCAAATAAGAAGAGTGGCTTTGAAGAGGAAAGTTCAAGGGGTGAGGTGAAGCCAATAGAGACACTCTGGCATTTTCTTTTATGATTCTCTTTCTTACATGACTCAGTAATTGATAGGGAGACAAAAGTGCTTCCAATTGACCAAAATATTCAAGAAATGTAGGATAATAAATCCATATAGATCCCAGGATCTATTCAGGCAAGAGTAAGGAAATCACACTGGATACAGGCTGTGTTTCTGGGTTAAAGATTATAATGATCAATCAAAATTCAAGAAATAAAGCCGGGCTCAGTGGCTCAGCCTGTAATCCTGCGCCTTTGGGAGACTGAGGTGGGTGGATTGCCTGAGCCCACAGGTTCGAGACCCAACTGGGCAGCGAGACCTCATCTCTACAATAAATCAAAAAATCAGCCAGGCATGGTAGCGCATGCCTGTAATTCCGGCTACTGGGAAGGCTGAGGCGGAAGGATCACTGGAGCCCAGCAGGTCGAGGCTGCAGTGACCGGGAGCGGCCACTGCACTCCAGTGTGGGCGACAGAGTGAGACTCCAACTCAAAAAAAAAAATTCAAGAAATATCTCATGAGAGAAAAGAACTGGGGAAGAAAATTAAAGCTAAGGAAATTGCAAAACTGCATAAATACATACTGCATATGGACATATGCTCTATAGCAGGGGTACCCGGCAAAGCCCTATCTCCAGTCCATGGCCTCATAGGAACTAGGCTGCACAGCTGGAGGCGAGCAGAGGACAACCAGAATTCCATCTGCTGTCACATCTGCGGTGGCATTAGATTCTCATAGGAACACAAACCCTATGGAGAACTGCACATGCAAGGGATGTAGGTTGTGCTCTTCTTATGAGAATCTAATGCCTGATGATCCCACCTCCCCCATCCCCAGTCCATGGAAAAGTTGTCTTCCATGAAACTGGTCCCTGATGCCAAAAGGGCTGGGGACTGCTGTGCTATATAATATATACACCAAATATACATAATGGATCTGAAAATGGCATAAATACATATATCTACATAATAATGAAGAAATTATTACATAGAGATGGGAGATATAGAATATAACATTAGAATCGTTACTCTGATCAGTGGACTTGGAAAAAAATTAGAAACATGAGATTAAGAGAGAGGAGGTGTGATGAGAAACAAATGACCTGTTAGCAAGCAACAATCACTGGGTGAAGGAGAAGAAAACAGAGAAATCACTCTGGGTACTGGAGCCTGGTTCATGCTCAGGACTCCAGAGCACCTCTTGCCTGGAGCCTGGTTCATGCTCAGGACTCCAGAGGAAGCGAGCAGCAGAGAGCCTGTGTGGTGAGTCTTGCCTGGGGTTATGGGACTCTAAGGAGAAGCAAAAGAGAGACCAGAGAGAAGAGGATTAAATACAAGTTATCAAAGCACGTGTCAGGGACCATGCATCCTCTGATACTCTCTGAACACTTTCTGTGAGACTTTGTCATGGAGCCAGATTGGTCCTTGTTATCTCATGTGACCCTCACCTCTTCCTGAGGAGAAATGTGTCTCCACATTTCTCAGATGTGGGCCTCACTGACAGATGATACCAGGTGCCCCAGTGGTTCCTGGAGGAAACATTGAGAGGGATAGAAGGAAAAGATGAGCACAGCCCAGGTGAGTAGATGTGAGGGGTTGGGAGCTTAGTTTTCAGAACACCTGAGTAGAAGTGGATCATTGTGGGAAGGTAACTGAGCACACAGCCATGGGAATAGTGGAGATGATGAACTAAAGGGAGTATCATAAAAGAAACATATTTGTATACTTTACATGTGAAGTTACTCTTTATTTCAAATGGAGGGTAAAACACAGAAAAATAAGTTAGATAAGTCTGGATACCACCTTGTGGGACCAGGATTCACATTTTTACTGAATGTGCCTAATATATTGTTATGGACAGTACCTAGTGAGGGGAAATTGGCTTACAGAGGAATTGTGTACAGAGGAAGAAAATTACCAAACAAGACTTCCTGAGAAAGCTAAAAAAAGAGTCCCTAGAAAGTAGAAATCTTAAAAATCACTGTACCTTGGAGGAAACAATGTATATAAAGTCAACTTCGTAGTATTAATTTGCCAGAAAGATAAAGGAATTTGATAACATATCTTCATAGGTCTGGTGAGCAATTCTTACTGAATCAGGCACTCTGGAAATTGTCATAATTAATGGTCTCAACCACGATTGCATAAAGAGCTTCTTCAGGCTCTCAGATGAGGGAATTGAGATGGAAATACCAAAAAGACAAATTACTAGGCTGACGTGAGCAACCAGTAGGAGGCAAACAAAGTCCTGAGAGCAGATTTGATTGTAAACCCCAGGCACTCTTGCTTACTCATTAAGCATTGTCGATTTCCACTTGACCCTTAGCGAGCATGGAGAGGCCACATTGTCTCCTCCACCCACAACACCATGATAACCAACACTCACATTACAGCTTCCAGTTGTTTCCTTCCCGTCCTTGGAAAGGCCAGTGGTTCCTAGAATCAGTGAGGGCTGTGAAGTTCCAGGTGGTGCAAGAAAGGTCCCACCTGGCTACGCCACAGCCACGATCCCATTGTGGTGCAGCTGCAGTTGCTCAGAGTGGGTGACCATGGTATTTGACTCCAGCTGTGTGTGTGAAACTTGCACCTCTGACACATATGGCTCAAGTCACCACTCAAATATCCCTGGGGACAGGCCTCTGAGTGAGGGCTAAAAGAAAAAGGAAGTTCAGTAGGAACAATCCCAGTTTTCCCTTTGCTTAGCACTCCCACAAACCCATCTCTGATGTCCCTGCCTCCCAGGCCACAAAGACACATATCATGTAAATGAATGG
>NW_007233584.1:0-10602 GCF_000164805.1 Carlito syrichta | reverse complement strand
GGAGTGTTGCTTGAGATCAGGTGTTCATGGCCAGGCCCGGCAAAGTACCTAGACTCTGCATCTACAAAAAATGAAAAATAATTAGCCAGGAGTGGAGGTGTGTGCCTATATTCACGGCTAATCAGGAGTCTGAGTTGGGAGAATCAATGGAGCCCAGGAGTCAAGGCTGCAGGGTGCCATTATCACACCACTGAACTCCAGGCTATGAACTTTTCCAGGGTCTGCGTGTCTGCATGTGTTCCCTTTAGATCAAACCCTTTTGCATGGCATTTTGAGAAGGGCATCATGCATACCCAGGGGAAGGAGCACTGGACTTGAGTCCCTGTCCAGCTCAGCCCCAGTGCCTTGCTATGTTTAAGGTGTAGAGACTGCCCAGGCAGGTATTGTACAACTGGGCACAGGGGGGTCTGACACTCAGTAGTTTCAATGAGCTCCCATGTAGCCTTGCTCTGCCACATGGATTCCTTGTGTTCCAAGTGTTTGTCTTCTACATTTTTGCTTAACTTCTTCAGATTTTGACACATAAGCAGATTATAGCCTCAAGCAATACACGTCTTCCCCTCAAAGCAGTTGTAACAGGTGACCCGGGAGGCAATCTCAGACAAATATGTTGGCTTCTCTAAATCCAGCCTAAAATACCCACTACAAGTTTCAAATGGGGAGATTACTTACCAAAGATTTCAGTCAAACATTCATAACATCTTTTGAAAAACTAGAGAAAAATTCAGGATGGATACAGTGGTTCACACAGGAAATGGCAGCCCTTTGGGAGACCAAGGCAGGGGCATTGTTGAGGTTAGGCATTCAGTACCAGGCACAGCAATGTATCATGATTCTATGTCTACAAAAAATGAAAAATAATTAGCCAGGCATGGAGCCGGGTGCCTATAGTCACAGCTAATCAGGAGGCTGAGGTGGAAAGACTGCTTGAGCCAAAGAGTCAGGCTGCAGGGTACCATCATCACACCACTGCACGCCAGTCTACAAACTTTCCCAGGATCTGCAGATCTGCATATGTTCTCTTTCGATCAAACTATTTCGCATGGCATTTTGAGAAAGTCATCATACATATCCAGGGGGAGGAGCACTGGACTTGAGTCTCTGCCCACTCTATGAGTGCCATGTGGTCTTGGGCAGTAGAGTTCTGTGGATGTGGTGTTCTGACCCAAGGGCTGGTTGGAAAGGTGCCAAGCCATAGGAGGCTGGAGGAAGCATGCAATTTGCTAACATGATCTGTAGGCTGAAAAGAACCAGTGTTATTATCTGTTAGGAAATTCAGTACATGATGCTAGATTTAAAGATGGTGATGCTTCGTGTTCAGTTTTGAGGGGAGCAGAGGCAAACATACATTTCAGGTCTTTAATAAGAAACTTTCCCCTCCCTAAGGAAGAATGCTAATAAGGAATGAAATTGACCACTTTAGAAACGAGGTTTTCTGGTTCTGGAGAAAACTGCTATTGCATACTCTGCACTAATCCACACTACAAGTTCATATTTGGGAGGAAACTCGGGGGCCTGAGGCTGTCTACCTGACCTGTTTGTTAAGCCCAAGGAACAGGAAATCCTGATGTTGTCACTGATGTATATAAAAAAAATGAAGGTGCAATGGAAGGGGACTGAGTCAGCAATCTCACCTAGGATTTAAGGGACTGATTTTGAGACTTCAGCCATTACTCACGTTGCTACCTCATGGGTGAGAATGAAGTGTGCTGAACGATTTTAGCAAGCTGTAAAGATTTGGCTCTGTAATTTCATGTGTGCTTTTCAAGTGGAACCCATTTCATCAGACTTCGTTTTGTCAAGGTTTTGATGTTTCCATGTCCCATTCATTTTCTTGAGGCAATGTCAAGGCCAGTTATTTTTCAGGCCCTGAGAGAGTGTGCAAACCCTCCAGGAAGGAGAGCCTTATCCCTTCATATGGTCATTGACCGGGTCACAGCATGCACTCATTCTGAGTGTCACAGAGCATTCAAGGAGTGTTTGTAAGAATCTGAAATTCTTACACAAAGCCAGTAACAAAGCCCATTTTCACAAGACTTCCTAACAGACCATCTGAAGTCATAGGTTGAGCAATTGAGTCATTGGTGTGTATGACAGCTTTCAACTCTACAGAGTAATTGGTTATCGGGGCTTCAAAGGTACGTGGATACTGCTCTTGGATTAGTGGTACATGAAAGAAACAAAAAGTTTTCTTTGCTGAGGTATTAGTGAATCATTGAGAATCAATTCCATGCAAGTGAAAGTCACACACAAAATATCACAAAAACCCTCTGGGTTTTAAAGCGTCCTAACAGTAGTCACCTTCACCCTTACTGCTGTCACCCTGACAGTCTTACCATTTAAAAGGATGCATCCCCTGGGCCTTCTTTCAATGTTTGCATAAGGCCAACTATTCTCCATGTCAGAGGATACTACTTAGGGTTTGTGACTTGGGCATGCTTGATTTTTGGAGGACAATGTTAGAGCTTCCTCCATTTTTAGGACTGTGTCTACTGCTTTTACTTTTCTCTGCATACCTGATCCCTTTACCCTAAGAGGACTTCAATGAATGTGGTCAGCCACTTAGTTTTAAATAGCAAAAGTGGCCAGGTGCAGTGACTCATACCTGTAATCACAGCACTTTGGGAAGCTGAGGCAGGAGAATGGCTTGAGTCCAGGAGTTTGAGACCAGCCTGGGCAACACAGGAAGACCTCATTGCTACAGAAATTAATATTTAAAAAAATTAGCTAGTCATAATGGTATGGACCTGTAGTCCCCAGCTACTTGGAGTGTGAGGTGGAAGGAGTGTCTGAGCCTAGGAGGTCCAGGCTGTAGTGAGCCATGATCTTCCTACTGCAATCCAGCGTGGATGAGACATTGAGACTCCAATTCAAAACAAAGAAACACACACACACACACACAAGCCCAAAATAGCAAAAGTGATTCCAAATGAAGTAAGACCCTAAAACTAGAGGAAGGAAAGCGAATGTTCACTTTTAGAAAGCTATCTTCAAACAGCACTATGCATAAGAGCCAAATAGTAGAAACCATCAAATGCCCATCATCTGAAGAAGGGATAAACAAAATGTAGTTTATTCATACAATGGAATATTTCTCAGCGATAAAAAGGAGTGAAGTCTTGACACATGCTGCAATATAAAAGAACCCTGGCTGGTTCGGTGGCTCATCTATAATCCCAACACTTTGGGAGGCCAAGGTGAGTGTGTCTGTGGACAAGGTTCAAGACCCACACAGGCAACTTGGCGAGACCTCAATTCTACAATAAATAAAAAATCAACTAGGCATGGTAGTGCATGCCTCTAGTCCTGGCTACTTGGAAGGCTGAAGCAGAAGGATAGCCAGAGCCCAGCTGGTCAAGGCTGCAGTGGCTGGGTGCATGCCACTGTCCTCCAGTTTGGGTGACAGAGTGAGACTCCAACTCAGGAAAAAAAAAAAGGAAGAACCCCAAAAATATGTTAAGGGAAAGAAGCCAATCACCAAAGGCCACATATCCATGATTCCACTTATCTGAAATACCCAGAATAGGCAGATCTATAGACCAGACAGTAGGTGAGCAGATGTCAGGGGTTGGGGGAAGGAGAGGGTGGGGCATGATTTCCGGGGAGTGGTACAAGGCTCCTTTTTGGGGAGAAGAAAATTTTCTAAAGTTAGATAGTAGTAATTCAAAATACCTACATTTGCTAACCTCCCATGGAACTCTGGATTTTGAGAAATGTTCAAAGTACAAAAACTTAAGTTACTTCCTTCCCCAAGTAATAAATTCCTAATGATAAATTTAGGGAGGTAAAGGTAGGGTGAGGAGAAAGCCTGGGTCTACCCCACTGTGGGAGGAACACCGCCCCCTGCCTGATTTCAACTCTCAGAGAATCTCACATTTCTCTCTAGCTGCCGAACAATGTATTTCTGACAGTACCTTGGTTCAAGAAAAGAACAAAGAAAAGGGCCCCAACTCTCCTCATCCTTGCCATATAATCTGTATATCATCAGAGAGAAACCAGTTTCTGAAGTTCCTTCGGCTTCAACTGACTTCAGAATACTGAGGAAACAGTTGGTCTGAAAGTCATACCAGGAAGTGAGGTGGGGGCGTCAGTTTTGCAGTGGGAAAGGGGATGGGGCCTGTGTCTGTGGACTGAGATGGAAGGGTCCACTGATGCCCTAAAGTAATAGGCCCTCTGCACACCTCCCTTGCAGCTGGCAACACCAGTGCTTCTTTGTTGACATACAGATGTTCCTCAACTTATGATGGGGCTACATCTGGGTAACCCCATGTTAAGTCAAAAAGATCATAAGTTGAAAATGCATCCTACATTGAAACCGTCAATTGTCAATTGATATCAAAATTGAAACTGTCAGTTGTAAGTCCCCCAACTTATGATGAGGTTATAGTTTCTGCTGAATGTACATCACTTTCATGCCAACCTAGAGTCGTAAAATTGTAAGTAGAACAGTCTTAAGTTGGGGAGCATCTGTTCTTGATCTGTCACATATCTATCCTCTGTCCGTTCATTGCCTGTCTGTTGCCTAAGAGGTATAAGGGGAATTATAAGACTCATTTTATTTATTTGTGTGAATGTATTTTAAATTAACTTGCAGTCATCAGTTTGCATTAACTCTAAACAGGTCAGCCTGACTATTATTCACTAGAGTTTAAAATATGTTTACAGCTTTTTTAAAGATAAAATTTACATCCATGAAATGCATACATCTTAAACATGACAGTACATGATTTTTGACAAATGCACTTATCTTTGTCATATTCCTTATGGGGAGAGAGAGAATTGCCGCCTCCCCATGAAGTTCCCTCATGCCTCTTTCTGGTCAGTTTCCGACTCTATACCACAGAAGCAAGTACTCTTTCAATTTTTTTCCACCATGGATTTATTTGCCTGTTCTAGAACTTTCAAATAATAGACTCACGCAGTATGTCCTCTGTGGTGTAAGGTATTTTTCACTCAGCATAACATTTTTGAGGTACACCCTTGTTACATGTATCAGTAGTTTGTCCCTTTTATGGCTGAATTCTATGGTATGCTCATACCTCAGTGTGTTTATCCATTTTCCTCTTTATGAATATCTGGGCTTTTTCCAGATTTTTTACTGTTATGAATTAAACTACTGTGAATATTCTTGCAAAATTCTGTTGGAGGACTTATGCTTATATTTTTCCTGGGTAAATATCTGGGATTGGAATGCTGGTTCATAAGGTTACTGTATGTTCAGATAGACTTAAAAAAAACACACTGCATATTTCCCCAAAGTGACTGTACCATTTTACACTCTCACCAACAAGGTATGAGAGTTCCAATTGCTCCACATCCTGGCCAACATTTAGTGTTGTTAGTCTTTTTAGTTTGAATCATTCTCTGAGTATCTCAATGTGGTTTCAATTTGAATTAAATTAAAAATTGTCCTGGACTAATGAGGTAGAACTTTTTTTTAAAAATGCTTTTAAGGGTATTCACATATCTTCCTTTGTGAAATACCTATTTAAATCCCTATTTAAATCTTTTGTCCTTTAAAAAATTAGGTTGTCTGTCTACTTAATTTTGAGTTGGTAGAGTTCTTCATATATTTCAATACTAGTCCTTTGCCAGATATAGATTTTAGAGTCAGTGGTTATAACTTTTTGGAGGACAGAGTGACTAAAGAACATTGGGATGTTCAAACTGTTTATCCTGAGATGGAAGACACTTCCAGTTAGTATGAGTAAGATCCCCTTCTCACCCTCACACTGTAACCCATGGCTGGTAAGATCACCAAGCTGAAAAGTGCCAAACATGCTCAATAGATGGGTCTTATAAAGAGCTGGGAGAAGAGAAGGAAGGAGAGGAAATAAGGACGGCACAGGAAAGAAGTTGCATGGAGTTAAGCTCATGAGGCTGCAACCCATTCCCAACTTTCCTGGATAAAAGTTTTACTTTGCATGGAAGTATCACAGACTCTATTGTGTTGAGCCCTGCAGATCTGGGATCTGTGATCGCCATTTTGGCTGTTCACCACATATTTTAGTATCTCCTCTTTCCTGACACAAAAAGGACTACATTTCCCTTCTTCTTTTGCGGTTAGCATGGTCAGGTGACTTGCTTTGGCCATCAAAATGTGAGCAGGTGTGATCTCTGAGCAGAAAAATTGATGAGCCAATGCAGTTCTTGCTTTCTATGTTCCTTCACACTCCTGTAACAATCACAGTAGCCTAGGTCTATAAGTGATTCTGATGGGTAGAGCCCCTTACTGACATGAGTTGAGTGTGCAGCATTAGTATGAAATAAACATTTGCTGAGACTTTGTGGTTGTTACTGCAGCATAATCTTGCCTATTCTGATTTTAGAGGTCTGCTTTATCTTTTCAGGGTCTGCCTAAGAGGTATAATGGAATTTATATGACTCAACTCTTTCTCCCCTCATCTTTACACATATGTCTTCATTGTTCTGTGAAATTGATAGCCTGATTATCTTACAGCAAATGCATAAATATAACAATTGGAACTTGATCTTGCTATCTTTTCTGCTCACCTCTTGGTCTTCTTTTAAGCACCAGGAAAGTTGTTTTGATTTTTAATGTATGATGACCAATAAAGTGAATTGAGCTGAATCTTAATTCGGGCAATAACATACAAAATCTAATTCTATTTTGAAATAGGGATTTGAAAAAGCATAAGAATCATGTGAACTTAAGGCTCCCCATGGGATCTTAAAATGTCTGAATTGGCAAGCTACACAGAATCTTACCTCAGATGATAGGAGATCAGAGAAGCACAGGACCCTGGTCATTTGAAGTTTCTTCTCTCAAAGACACACAAGACCCAGCATTCAGATCAGTCACAAAAGAAAAGTGAAATCAACCAACCAGAGTTGTATCCAGCTTTTTCTCTTCTTCAGTCAAGCCCCAGTGTCATGGCTATTTGTCAGCCAGTCCTTGCTCATTAATCATCAGCAAATCCATAACTTCCCAAATTGATGTGTCCAGTTGAAAACTAATGACTCATTAAATGTTTCAGGCTCTTTAGCATATCAAAAGAATTTTTACAAAGGGCCTAGTCCTTAGCTTTGGGAATTAAAGAGTAAATAAAAGTCCAACTGATTCTACACAATTCAACAAATATTTAGTGATCACTTTAGAGGGCCCAATAATCACTGTTCACATATGACTCTGCCCAAAATAAAATAAGTGAGGACCGGTTAAATCCCAGGGGTGAGCAGTGTCAAAAGAGGACCAGTTGGCATTTTATTTTTCATCAGCAAACTCTCACTCTGATGCCCACACCAACCTTCTCCTTCATTCTGGGACAACGGTGGGAGCAATGCATCAGAAGTTGTGGAATCCTAATGCAAGTGATGTTTTCAATTGTGATGGCAATTTTCACTCCCCCAGCCTGGCTCCTCTCAGGGGCTTGGCCTTTAGACCTGGGCTCATTTGTGTGGCTATATCAATATTCTTCATGATGGACCCAGATTGCACCCAATGGGCAATGATCTGTTATTGTGATTACTATTCATTTTGCAATTTTATTTCAATCAACAGAATAAGGCTTAAGGGTTGTGGCCCTACTCAACTCTCCAGGACTGAGATCATCCCTGGACTGGGAGGACCCCATGAACACATGTGGAACTGATTTAGTAGCCAGATAGCCCAACAACAGGGAGAATTGCACTAAAGATACTGGTTTCCTCACTGGCCTGTTTCCAGACTGTCTGTATCACTAACAGTTTGGAGCCATTACTGGGTGCCAAGTACAGCCAAAAGTTCTACCTTGATTATTTCATTTAATCCTCACAACAACCCTATGAGGTAGGTGCTATTTTTCATCCCCATTTACAGATGAGGAAACTGAGGCACAGAGACCTAGGGTCTCTGAACCTACAAATGGAATGCCAGAATCATGACTTGCTTTCAGTAAGTCTTATCCCATGGCTATCACCAGGGTACAAAGAAGTGTTTAAAGGAGACTGCAGGCCACTAGGCAACCTACCATAATGGAAAGTAAGCCAGACAGGCTCTGTTAAACAAATCTAGGCTCTGTGTTCTGGAAGAGATGTAAAGAGGCTTTTTAAAAAATAACTTTGATGATTCAAAAAGTATTATACTGTATATTGAACAATCTTCAGTATCCAATATAAAATGAAAAAGGAAAATTATAAAACGGTGTGTGTAGTATGATCACATTTATGTAAAAATAGAAGAGCTCTATTTATCGGTGCACAAATATGAAGAAAAATGCAAGAAAGTTACCGGCAAGGTGTGAACTAAGCCACACTCACCTCTGGGAGAGAAACAAATTGGAGAGAACAATGGGGAGGGACTGTTTCTTTTCAGCTCTGTGGAATTATGGTTTCCTCTGATTTTTTACAGTAAGAACAAATTCGTGTATTATTTATGTTATTTTTGTAGATGTACCTGAATTTTAAAAATAGTAACAAATGTTGGCCAAAGTCTGGAAAAACTGGAATTTGGATTGTAAAATGGTACAGATACTTTGGAAAACCTTTTGGTGGTTCCTCCTAATGTTAAACAGAGAGTCACCATATGAACCAGTAAATATGCACACAAATGTTCACAGCAGCAAAAAGGTGAAAAAAGCCCATATGCTCATCAACTGATACATGGATATATAAAATGTGATAGGCCACGAACTGGAATATTATCCAGTCACAAAAAGGAATGAAGTACTCAAACATGTTACAGTATGGACAGACCTGGAAAACATTATGCTAAGTGAAATTAGCCAGTCCCAAAAGACCAAAGAATTATAATTCTATTTATATATGTCCAAAATGCACAAATCTATAGAAGGGTGGAGGCTGGGGAAGGAGAATGACTGCTGAGTGCCACTAAGTACCAGGTTTTCTTTTGTTCTCAAATCAAATTACCATCAAGTGATGACTGTACAGTTCTGTGAATATAGTCCAAACTATTGAATTGTGCATTAAACAAGTGAATTTTACAGTAGATGAAATATATCCCAATACAGCGGTTATTTTAAATATCTGTACAATGCACTTCTTCAGTATTGCTACATTTTAACATTTCAAAATACCATTTAAATATATATATGAGATTTGTTTATTTAAAAACATTTAAGATACTATGGAAAGGCATAATTGTGAGCATAGAATCACCAGACACCTAAAAGTATATAATAAAATGACACCTGCTCATAGTAAAAGTTTAGCAGATATGGAAGGGCAAAGAGGCCCCCTAAGTCTTGCTTCTGTCAGAGACTCCAAGACTTTTCCTCTGGTGATGATCAGTTTCTTCAGCTTCCTGTACAGGAAATTCTTCGGTGCATATGCAAGAATGCAAAGCACATGTGTGGTAGATATTCACATATAAATGTACATACACACATATAATTATCTGTATATATCCTTTTAAAAGTAATTAGGGTCACATAATACACACTATTGCAACTCTTGGCTTTTTAAAAAGTGAACAATGTACTTTGGAGATCTGTCCACATCATCACTTGTGAATATTGTTCACCTTTTTTTTTTTTGAGTTGGAGTCTCACTCTGTCACCCAGACTGGAGTGCAGTGGCCGCTCCCGGCTATCCCTGGTGGCCCCACAAGCAAAAACCTAGTAGACAACCAGGAATAAAAGAATAGGTTGGTATGTGTGGAATATTATGCAGCTATTAAAAAGGTGAACAAGCCAGGTTCAGTGGCTCAGCCTGTAATCCCACACTTTGGGAGGCTGAGGTGATAAAAGAATAAGTGGGTGGATAGTGTCTTTTAAAATGGACTTTCTGAGGTATCAATACAAATGGATACCTCAGCTCTTAGAAGCTAAGGTAGGACATTTCCTCTTGCTAAATATCAAATAGCTTTCAGGGTCTTATTATGTTGCCTAGGCTGGTCTCACATTCCTGGCTTCATGTGATTCTCTGCCTCTGCTTCCCAAAGTATTGAGATTACAGGTGTGAGCCACTGTACCCAGCCAGATATTTCTTTGTAGAATTTCAAAAAATTAGCCAGGCATGGTAGCGCATGCCTATAGTTCCAGCTACTTGGAAGGCTGAGGCGATCCTTCCACCTCAGCCTTCCAAGTAGCTGGAACTACAGGTGCGTGCATGGCTAATTTTTTTATTTATTGTAGAGATGAGGTCTCGCCAAGTTGTCCAGGCGGGTTTCAAACTTGTGGGCTCAAGCAATCCGCTCACCTCAGCCTCCCAAAGTGCGGGATTACAGGCTGAGCCACCGAACCCAGCTTGTTCACCTTTTTAATAGCTGCATCATATTCCACACATATCAGACTATTCTTTTATTCCTGGTTGTCTCCTAGGTTTTTGCTTTTGGGGACACCAGAGATAGCCATGGGATGACTTCTTAGAAGGGGCATCTCTAGGTCAGTTGTAACAGGGAGTGAAAGTTCTCCTCAAACTTTTGTTTTGTTTTGATTTACATAACTAATTCATACCTATAATATGCAGCAAAAGGTAAGGTTTTTTTCCACCCCCAATCAACCAGTACTCATCCCTGGGGCCAATCATTGCTACCAAGGTTTGATCCCTTCACAAACCTTCATGAGGACAGCATTTATAAGTGGGTGGGTAGTGTCTTTTAAAATGGACTTTCTAAGGTATCAGTACAAATGAGTACTTCAG
>NW_007233583.1:0-7411 GCF_000164805.1 Carlito syrichta | reverse complement strand
ATTTCTCCTGATGATGAGTGAGGCTGAGCACTTTTTCATGTGTCTGTTGGCTGCCCATATATCTTCTTTTGACAAGTGTCTATTCATGTCTTTTGCCCACTTTTTAAAGGGGCTGTTTCTTTTTATTCCCTTCCATGTGTTTGAGTTCCTTGTAGATCCTAGATGTTAGGGTTTTGTCAGATATACAGTTGGCAATTATTTTTTCCCATTCTGTGGGCTGTCTCCCTGCTCGCTTGATGGTTTCTTTTGCTTTGCAGAAGCCTGTTAGTTTGACGAGGTCCCACTTGTCTATCTTATTTCTTAAGGCATTGGCCTTTAGGGATCTGAATAGGAATTGGTTCCCAGTTCCAATTTCCATAAGGGTGTCTCCTACGTTTTCTAAGATTCTTATAGTTTGAGCTTTTACGTTTAGGTCTTTGATCCATTTAGAGTTAATTTTTGTATATGGTGATAGGTAGGGGACCTGTTTCAATCTTCTGCATGTGGCCAGCCAGTTTCCCCAGCACCATTTACTGAATAGGTCCTTCTCTCCCCAGTGGTTGCTGTCGGAAGCTTTGTCAAAGATGAGTTGGTTGAGGAATTGAGACTTTGCTCCTGGCATCTCTATTCTGTTCCATTCGTCTATGTGCCTGTTCTTGTACCAATACCAGTTTGTTTTGCTTATTGTAGACTTACAGTAAAGTTTGAAGTCTGGAAGTATGATACCCCTTGCTTTGTTTCTCTTGCTAAAGATTGTTTTGGCTATTCATGGTCGTTTATGTTTCCATATGAATTTCTGTATTGTCATTTCCAGGTCTGAGAAGAACGATGTTGGTAACTTAGTGGGTATTGCGTTGAATCTGTAGATTGCCTTTGGTAGGAAAGACATCTTTAACAATGTTGATTATTCCTATCCATGAGCATGAAATATTTTTCCATTTGTTTGTGTCTTCTTGGTTATCTGTGAGCAATGTTTTGTAATTCTCATTGTAAAGGTCTTTCACTTCTCTGGTTAGGAAGATACAGAGGTATTTCATTTTTTTGGTGGCTATTGTGAATGGGATTGTGCTTTTTATTTGGGTCTCTGCCTGCTTGTTGTTGGTGTATAGAAATTCAACTCTCTTTTACACATTTATTTTTTACCCTGAGACTTTGCCAAAGTCCTTTATCAGTGCAAGCAGGTTTTTGACAGATTCTCTTGAATTTTCAACGTATAGGATCATATCACCAGCAAAGAGGAATAGCTTGGCTTCCTCTTTTCCTATTTGGATACCCCTGATTTCCTTTTCTTGTCTAGTTGCCTGGGTTAGTACTTCCAACACAATATTGAACAAGAGGGGTGAGAGTGGGCAGCCTTGTCTTGTTCCAGTTTCCAGGGGAAATGTTTCTAGTTTCTGTCCACTTAGCAATATGTTAACTGTAGGTTTGTCATAGATGACACTTGCTGTTTTGAGGTATGTTCCTTCTATACCTAGGGGTTTGAGGGTTTTTATCAAGAAAGGATGCTGGATTTTATCAGAAGCTTTTTCTGCATCTAATGAGATAATCATGTGGTTCTTGTTTTTGCAACTGTTGATGTATTTAATGACATTATTGTCTTGTGGATGTTGAACTAACCCTGCCTCCTGGGAATGAAGTCTACTTGGTCATGGTGGATAATATTTGAGATGTGTTTTTGGATCCAATTTGTTAGAATCTTGTTGAGGATTTTTGCATCTATGTTTATAATGGATATTGGTCTGTAGTTGTATTTTTTCTGTTGGATCTTTACCTGGTTTGAGTATCAGTGTGATGTTAGCTTTGTAAAAATATTCAGGGAGAATTCCATCTTTCTCAATTGCCTGGAATACTTTCTATAGGATTGGTATCATCTCCTCCTTGTACGTTTTGTAGAATTCTGTTGGAAAACCATCCAGTTCAGGGCTTCTTTTTTTTTTTTTTGTAGGTAGTTTTCTTATGACATAATTAATTTCCTGGGTTGTTACTGATCTATTTAGTGTGTCAATGTCTTCTTGTTTCAATCTGGAGATGTTGTGTGATGTCAGATGTTGTTTCCATACTGATGTACATAGTAATCTCTGATAATCTTTTGTATTTCTTCAGGGTCAGTTGCAACTTAATCTTTTGTAT
Organism: Carlito syrichta; assembly: GCF_000164805.1. Classification (NCBI taxonomy): domain Eukaryota; kingdom Metazoa; phylum Chordata; class Mammalia; order Primates; family Tarsiidae; genus Carlito; species Carlito syrichta. The sequence continues at coordinate 5,302 of NW_007233583.1, read as the reverse complement.
TTCTGATTGTGTTTTGGGGGGCTTTCTCTCTCATTTTCTTGGTCATTCTGGCTAGGGGCCCATCAATCTTGTTAATTCTTTCAAAGAATCAAGAGCTCTTTATTTCTTAACAAGGAAGCCCTCTGACTTTCATGGCTAGTTTTTAACTGTCAAATTAATTACTCTTAACTTTTCATTAAATTTCTTCAAAGTATCAAATGAGCTTAGCATCAGTCCACTCATATTTCTTCCATCTTTCTCAAATAGTGAATCTATTGAATCAACTAGAGTGTTTTCTTCCACCAGAATGTATAATTCATTAGTAGGGAAAGGTTTTTGTTGTTGTTGTTGTTTGTTTGTTTGTTTGTTTAGAAAACTGAATTTATTAAGATGATAGACAAGCTCTCACAGTAGGAGGGCAACCAAAGAGGTTACCTGGGAAAGTTTTAATAATTGTTCTGCAGTCATATCAGGGACTATCTGTGCTTCTTTCTACCACCAGTGTTGATATTCTCAGGGCTAGCCAGGAATGAGGTGATCAAGCCAACACCAAAATCCCACTATAGTGACTGCTTTCTGGAACTACTCCTGACACTAACAGTTGCAGTTAGACTCTACAAGAATCATATTCTGAGATGGAGAATTTATCAGAGAGTGTTCCTGGGATCAATGCCTATGGAAAGAAAAGAACAAAAATAGGCATAGGGAGAACTTGTGCTGTAATGTAGTCTCAACAAAGGCCTCTTCGGGTTCTCTGGCAAACTCTAAAGGGAGGGTTGCCCTTGAGTTATCCCTAGTTGGGTAAAGAGAGCTGTACCTTTATAGCCTGCATCAACTGGTGATTGGGATGCAGGCTGCCCCAGAAAAAGGGTGAGACCTTGGCCAGGAAGGTATTTCAGAAATACCTGTTTCCCAGAAAGGGTAGACAGCTGAGACTTCTCTGTCAGCAGCACTTCTCTCAGATGGAGTATTTCCCTCATTCCTAAAAGATGTCTGGGTGGCATATTAGAGCATCAACCATATGCCACCAATCTGAAATACAGGAGGCCCATTAGGAAGGCTGTGTGAAGCCACAGAAAGAAGAAGGTCATCTGTATACTATGAAGACAGCTCTAACCAAGACTCAAATTGACTGGAACCTTTATCTTGGATTCCTAGCCTCCAGAACTGGGAGAAAATTAATTTTTGTTGTTTAAGCTAAAAAAGAAAAAATCCAAGGACATTAAAATAAAATGCCATGGCTAGGCACAGTGGCTCATGCCTGTAATCCCAACTGTTTGGGAGGCCAAGGCAGGAGGATTGCTGGAGTCTAGGAGTTCAAGACCACCCTGGGCAACACAGTGAGACCTCGTCTCTACAAAAAATTTTTAAAAATTTAAAAAATTAACCAGGCATGGTGGTGTTTGCTTGCAGTCCCAGCTACTCTGGAGGCTGAGGCTAAAGGATCACCTGAAACCCAGGAGATCAAGACTGTGGTGAGCCATGATGGCTTTCTGCACTGCAGCCTGAATGACAGTGAGACACTGACTCAAAAAATAAAATAAACTTTCTTTAATTTTATTATATTAAAAAGTAAGTGTTAAGTAAATAATGACAATTAAAAACATTTTGAGGGTCAGGGTCTCACTCTATTTCCCAGCCTGGAATGCAGTGGCATGATCATGGTTCATCACAACCACCTCCAACTCCTGAGCTCAAGTGATCCTCCTGAGTCAGTCTCCTGAGTAGCATGCGCCACCATAGCTGGCTAACTAAAAAAAAAAATTGTAGAGGTGAGTTGCCCTCTACAATTGCAATGTTGCCCAGACTGATCTTGAACTCCTGGGTTTAAGTCATCCTCCCACCTCGGCCTCCCAAAGTGCTGGGATTACAAGCATGAACCACTGTACCTGGCCAAAATAAACTTGCATTTAAATAAAAATATATTTTGCTTAAGTGAATTTTTGTAATTACTAAGAACATTTAATAAATAAAAATATAGAATGTAATACTTTCTTATTTATTTATTTAGATTCAAGGGGCACGTGTACAGGTTTTTACATAGTCATGTTGTTTAACAGTGAGATTTGGGCTTCTATTGAGCCCATAACCCAAGTGGTGGACATGGTACCCAATGAGTAGGTTTTTAACCCTTATCTACTTCCTTTCCTCTCTCCCTCCTTTAGAAGTGCCATGTTCGTTGTTCCCCTCTTGTGCCCCGTGTGTATTCAGTGTTTAGCTCCCATTTATTAGGGAGAACACGTGGTATCAAATTTTCTGTTTCTATGATAGTTTATTCAGGATGATGGTCTCTAGTTACATCCATATTGCTGCAAAGGACATGATTTTGGTCATTTTTGTGGCTGCACAGTATTCCATAAAGTATATCTAACACACTTTCTTTTTCCAGTCCACCATTGAGGGGCACCTAGGTTAGTTCCATATTTTTGCTATTGTGTAAAACCCAATACTTTCAAAGAAATCTGGCTTCCATCCCTAATATTTCTATCCTAGTCTCTCCTTTCTCCTATATGTAATCATTTGCATTAATTCTCCATTAATCTTTCCATTTTTATATGTGTGTGTATATATATATTTGTAAGATGTCAAAATACAAGTAAATATATATTCATTATGTACACTCACACATTATATTTCTACCCCTTTCTTCAAAGTTAGCAGCTATAAACAGTGCTCACATGGATTTCATTACTTAACAATATGTCTGAAAAGCATATGTGTAAATATTGAGGTCTTTCTATTTCTTTTTACATACCTTATTAAGTGAATATTCCATGGTTTACTTAATCAGTCCCCTCTTGAAAGGCTTTAGATTCTTTCTATTTTTTGCTATTACAAAGAGTCCTGCAGTGAATAATCTTGTGCATAAGACATTTTATTTTTGCAAGTATTTCCCTGGACTAATAGAATTGCTGAGTGAAAGGGTAAATGCAAATGTGATTTTGCTAGATCTTGCCAAGTCCAAGTCCCCGTCCATAGAAGTTCTTTCTTTCTTTTTTTTTTTAATTGAAGTCTCACTCTGTCATCCAGACTGGAGTGCAGTGGTCGCTCCTGGCCACCGCAGCCTTCACCTGCTGGGCTCTGGCGATCCTTCCACCTCAGCCTTCCAAGTAGCTGGAACTACAGGTATGCGCTACCATGCCCGGCTAATTTTTAATTTATTCTGGAGATGAGGTCTCGCCAAGTTGCCCAGATGGGTCTCGAACCCGCGGGCTCAGGCAATTCACTCGTCTCAGGCTCCCAAAGTGACAGATTACAGGCTGAGCCACCGAGCCCGGATTAGAAGTTCTTTCATTCTGCACACACAACAGCCACAAATGAGTGCCCCATTCCCCATAGTCATGTCAACAAATCAGGCTGTCCAATTTTGAACTTTTACCTACTTGATAGTTGATAAATGGGTCTCAATATAGCTACAATTTGCATTTATCTTGTTATGAGCAAGATTGTACATATTTTCTTTTTGTTGTTGTCTTGTTTTGTTTTGTTTTCTGAGTTGAGGTTTCACTCTGTCACCCAGGTTGGAGTGCAGTAGCATACTCACAGCCACTGCAGCCTCTACCTGCTGGGCTCAGGTGATCCTTCCGCCTTCCAAATAGCTGGAATTACAAGCGTGCCACCGCACCCAGTTAATTTTTTGATTTATTATAGAGATGAGGTCTCGCCAATTTGCCCAAACTGATTTTGAAGCCCTAGGCTTAGGCAACCCTCTTGCCTTGGCCTCCCAAAGTGCTGAGATTATAGGCTTGAGCGACCATGCCTGGCCCAGACATATTTTCAAATGATTAAGGGCATTTTCTTTTTCCATAAAATGTTCATATTTTTGCCCTTTTTTTATATTATTTGCTTTTTCTCCATTTTAGGAGTCATTTATCTATTACATCAGGAACACTTTATGATATATACTGCAAACATTTTTCCTTGTTATCATTTGTTTTTACTTCATTTATCTTTGTCCCATGGAATTTTTTTTATACAGTCAAATTTATTAATCTTCTTGCTTCTAAGTTTTGAGTCATAGTCAGGGAAGTGTTTTTCCACTCAATAAAGAAATGCATCCATGTTTTCTTATGCCATTTTATGCTTTCATTATTACATTAATATTTCTGATACTTTGCTTGCTGTGGGCTATTAAGACCCAGCCTTCTAACCTCAACTGTGATGACGCTAAGGGCCACCAGAGCTTCCCACAGGGTCTTCAGAAGCCTTTGCTGAGACTGCCATGGAGTCTATCTCCTTACATGGGATAAGAAATGAATACAATTTTCTCTTTTTTCATAGTTGTATCAGCATCATTTATTTTTATTTATTTATTTTATTTTTTTTAGTTGGAGTCTCACTCTGTCACCCAGACTGGAGTGCCGTGGGTGCTCCCGGCCACCGCAGCCTCGACCTGCTGGGCTCCAGTGATCCTTCCACCTCAGCCTTCCAAGTAGCCGGAATTACAGGCGGAATTCAGGCATGCTATCATGCCCGGCTGATTTTTTTTTTTTATTGTAGAGATGAGGTCTCGCTGCCCAGGCTGGTCTCGAACCCACGGGCTCAGACAATCCACTCACCTCAGCCTCCCAAAGGCACGGGATTACAGGCTGAGCCACCGAGCCTGGCTAGCATCATTTATTAAAGAGTCCCTATTTCCCCTGCTGATTTGAGATCACATACTAAATTTTCATATGTTCTTAGGTCTATTTCTGGACTTGCTACCCTAATCCAGTTGTTTGTCTGCTTACATGCAAAACCACGGTCTTAATTATAGAGGTTTAATAACATATTTTAATAATATCTCTTAGAGTTAGCCTCCTTGTCTTTGACGCTTGTATATTTAAGGTATTTATAGTTATTCTTTTCTTTCTATTCTTCCATATGAGTCTTATAATTGAATTATCCAGTTCTGATATTGATTTTATTTGGTGCTATGGTTTGAATGATGGATGATGTCTTCTCCAAAATTCATGTTGAAACTTAAACCCCCATGCAACATTATTAAGATGAGTGGCCATTAGGAGGTTCTTAAACCATGAGGGTTTCACCCTCATGGAAGAAATTAGCTTCTTTATAAGAGGGCTCAGGTTGAAGAGAGTTCTCTCTTGCCCTTCTGCCATGTGAAAACACAGCATTTGTTGCTCTTGGAGAATGCAGCAACAAGGTGTCATCCTGGAAGCAAAGAGCAGCCCTTATCAGACACTGAATTCTGGCACCTTAATTGGGGATCTCCCAACCTCCAGAACTGTGAAAAAATAAATTTCTGGTTTCTATAAATTTCCCAGTCTAAGGTATTTTGTTATAGCAGTACAAATGGACTAAGATATTGCATTTATTTATG
>NW_007233582.1:0-18857 GCF_000164805.1 Carlito syrichta | reverse complement strand
AAACATTCAACTTATTCACACAATTTTAAATAAACTCTAGTTTTTCGGGGCCGTCCCCTCTCATATTGTAGAGAAGGAAATACTTCCAAATTTATTTTACAAGACCAGCATTACCTTAATATCAAAGCCAGACAAAAATATAAGAAAATAAAACTGCAAGTCATTATTACTGATGAACATAAATGTAAAACTTTTAAACAAAATACTAGCCAGGTGAATTCAGTATGTTAAAAGGATCATTTATCTTGATTAACTGAGACTTATTTCTGAGATGTAAGCATGCAAATCAATCAAGCAATCAAGGACAAAAAAAGTTGATCATTTCAATTGATACCAAAAGCCATTCAATGGAATTCAGGAACTATTCATAATAAAAACTCTCAACAAATTAGTCCTAGAAGAAACATACCTTAAAACTTTTAAGCCTATTAATGACAAAATATCATTATATAAAATGGGGAGATTTGAAAGTCTTTTTATCTAAAACCTGGAAAATACAAATATGCCAACTTGTAACACTTTTCTTAAATGTAGTAGTGATATTTCCATTCAGAGAAATCAAGCTAGAGAATTTTTTTAAAAAGCATCCAAATTGGAAAGGAAATAAAAGTCTTTATTTTTAAATAATTTCTTTCTTCCTTCCTTTCTTTCTTTTATTTTCTTTTTCTTTTTTTTTGTAAGACTGGATCTCACTCTGCTGCCCCAGCTTGAGGTGAAGTGTTGTGATCATAGCTCACTGTAACAATGAACTTCTGTGCTCAAGCAATTCTCCCACCTCAGCATTTCAAAGAGCTAGAACTACAGGTGCATGCTACTATGTCTGCCTAATTTTCCTTTCTTTCTTCTGTCTTTTTTTAATTTTTAGAGAATAGGTCATGCAGTATTGCCCAAGCTGATCTTAAACTCCTAACCCTAGGTGATTCTTCTGCCTCATGATCAAAATGTGCTGGTTTACAGGAGTGAGCAACTGTGCCAGGCCAACGTAATATTATATGTGGCAAAAAATCTAAAGACTCCACCAAAAATCTATTCTAACTGATAAATTTAGTAAAGTTGCAGGATATATGCTCAACATACAAAAATCATAAGAATTTCTACACACCAATAGCAAAATAGCTAGAAAAAAGTTAAAATAAAAATCTAATTTGCAATAGTTACCCAAAAACTCCAGTAATAATTTAACCAAGATAGTGAAAAATCTTTATAATAAACACTACAAAATATTGATTAAAAAATAAATTGAAGCCAGGCTCGGTGGCTCAGCCTGTAATCCCGTGCCTTTGGGAGGCTGAGGTGAGTGGATTGCCTGAGCCTGCAGGTTCGAGACCCGCCTGGGCAACTTGGCGAGACCTCATCTCTACAATAAATCAAAAATGAGCCGGGCATGGTCGTGCGCGCCTCTAATTCCAGCTACTTGGATGACTGAGGCGGAAGGATCGCTGGAGCCCCACAGGTCGAGGCTGCGGTGGCCAGGAGTGGCCACTGCACTCCAATCTGGGTGACAGGGTGAGACTCCAACTCAAAAAATTGAAATTAAAATTAAAAATAAATAAATAAATTGAGGACCAGGTACGGTGGCTCACACCTGTAATCCCAGAATTTGGAAAGCTAAGGCAGTAGGATTGCTTGAACACTGGAGTTGAGACCAACAAAGGCAACATAACAAAACATTATGCCTACAAAAAATAAATAAATTTAGCTGGACATGGTGGCACTGGACTGTAGTCCCATCGACTTAGGGGACTGAGGCAGAAGGATCACCTGAGCCCAAAATATTAAGGCTTTAGTGAGCCATGATCATACCACTGCACTTGCCTGGGTAACAGAGTGACATTTTTTTACCCAAATAAATTAATTAATTAATAAAATTGAAGAAAGCATAAAAAATGAAAAGGTATCTCATGTTCACAGATTGTAATAATTTATATTGTTGAAATGACCATACTACCCAAAGCAATCAACAGATTTAATGTAATTCTGTCAAATTACTAATTCCATTTTTCACAGAAATTAAAACTCATCTTATTTGTATGGACTACAAAATATCTCAAATAGCCAAAACAATTTTGAGAAAACTCCAAGATGGATATAATATGGTATCACACTACCTGATTTCAAACTATATTACAAATCTACAGTAATCAAAACAGCTTGGTACTGGCATAAAAACATACATCTGCAACAACAAAACAGAATAAAAAATTGAAATATGTACCCATATATATAAGAAAGTGATTGCCAACAAATGTGTTAAGAACACACATTGAGAAAAGAATAATCATCAATACATGGTGCCTTAAAAACTAAATATTCATGCATAAAATGAAAACAATAAACCTCTATCTGTTACAAGAAACAAAAACAAACTCAATTCAGATTAAGGACTTTAATATAAAACTCAAAATATAGAACTACTAGCAAAAATCATAGGGGAAACACTTCAGAACAGTGGTCTGGGAAAATACATTATGAATAAGACCTCAAAAGCACAGGTAACAAAAGCAAAAATTTAAAAATGGGATATATCAAACTAAAAATCTTCTTCAAAGTAAAATATACAATGTATAGAGTGATTAGACAACTTGCAGAATGGGATAACTTATGTGCAAGCTCTTTATATGATAAAGGTCTAATATCCAGAATATTAGGGTAATCCGAATAACTCAATAGCAAAATAATAATAATCTGATTCAACAATAAGCAATCTGAATAGATATTTCACAAAAGAAGACATACAAATGACCAAGTATATAAAAAAATACTCAGCATCACAAATCACTGGGGAACTACAAATCAAAATCACAATGAGATATTAACTCACTCCAGTTAGAATGTCTGTTTTTAAAAAAACATACAAAAATGTTAGTGAGACTGCAGAGAAAATAAAATTCTTATGCGCTTATTGGAAATGCAAATTAGTACAGTCATCATGGAAAGCGTAAAAATGCTTCCCAAAAAGCTAAAACCAGAGCTCTCATATAACTCAGAAATCCCACTACTGGATATATATTTAAAGGAACTACAATCAGTATGTATAAGCAGCATTAGCACTATATTTAAAGGAATTATAATCAGTATGTATAAGTAACATTAGCATATGTTTATTGCATCATTCTTTGTAATAGCCACCATGAAAGTATCCTAAGTGGCCATCAACAAGTAACTAGATAAAGAAAATATACACAATGAAACACTTTCAGTCATAAAAGACTGAAGTCCTGTCATCTCCAGTAACATGAATGAAACTGGAAGACATATTACGTAAAATCAGTTATGCACAGAAAAATAAAGACTATATGTCCACTTGTAAATAATTAGAAGATGATATTTTAAATGTTTCTAACACAAAATATAAATAAGTTTATGGATATATTAATGACTTTAATGTATTTATTACTCGTTGTGTACACATATTGAAATATCAGTATGTACCTCCACAAATGTGTAAAATTATTGTGTCAATTAAAACGTGATAATGAAAAAGTGATTGGAAAAACATTTAACTGGATGAAACAGTAGTAATTTTAAAAAGTCCATATTACACAATGCAGTCTACAAATTCAGTTCAACCTTTATCAAATTTCCAATGTCATTCTTCACAAAAATATTTTTAAAAATTCTAAAATTTATATGGGAACACAACAGACCCTGAATAATCAAATAAATCTTGTTCAAAAAGAAAAAAGTGGAAGGAATCACACTACTAAAAATTAAAATATATTACAAGGCTACAGTAATCAAAGCAGTTTGACACTGGCATCAGAACAGACACAGACACATTGACTACTCTAATATAATACAGATTTCAGCAATAGAGACCCACACATCTAAACTCAATTTTTGCAAAGGAAGCCATAATGAATAACCTCTTAAATAACTGGTGTTGAGGAAACTTGATATCCACATGCAAAGAATAAAAATGTATCCATATCTTACCCATTGTACAAGAATCAACTCAAAATGGTTTAAAGACTTAAATATAAGACTTGAAACTATGAGACTAATAGAAGAAAATACAGGAGAAAACTCCATGACATTGGTCTGGGTGGTGATTGCTTGTATATAACCTGAAAAACACAGACAACAATAGCAAAAATCTTTCAAACAGCAAAGAAAACAATTAGAAGAGTGAAGAGACAATCTAAATGTACAGATTGGTAGAAAATATTTGCAAATTATATACTGGATACGAAGCTAACATCCAAAAGATACAAGGAACTCAAACTACTCAATAATTCTATTGAAAATGAGCAAAAGACCTGAGTAGACTTATCTCAAAAGAATACATACAAATGGCAAACAGATATACAAAAAAATTCTCAACATCTCTAGTGAAAGAAGTGAAAATTAAAACTATAATGAGGTATCAATTCACACCTAACCTGGTTGTTAGTCAAAAGATGAAAAAGTACTTTGGAAGGCCAAGGCAAGAGGATTGCTTGAGCCCAGGGTTTCGAGACCAGACTGGGCCATCTGGTGAGACCTCATCTCTACAATAAATCAAAAAATTAGCCAGGCATGGTAGCACATGACTGTAGTTCTGGCTACTTCAAAGTCTGAGGCAGAAAGTTCTCCTGAGCCCAGTGAGTCAAGACTGCAGTGGCTGTGAGCATGCCACTGCACTCCAGCATGGATAACAGAATGAGATACTGACTCAAAAAAGAGAGAGAAAATACAAAAAACAAGTGTTGGCAAGGATGTGGAGAAAGGGATGTTGGGAAACGGATGTGGAGAAAGGGAACCTTTGTGCACTGTAAATTAATACAGGCATTTTGAGAAACAGTATGATAGTTCCTCAAAAAACTGAAAATTGATTTATAATATGATCCAACAATTCTACGTCTAGGCATCTCTCTAAAGTATTAAAAAATCTGTTTGTTCCAGAAATATTTGTGCTTCTATATTTTAAAAGTATTATTCACAATAGCCAATGCATGGAAATAACTGAAGCACCTATCAATGAGATCAGGAACCCTTATTAATGTTATGTTCCCTCCCTCCCCTCGCAGTTTCTGGCTACTGACAATTCCTTTTTTTTTTTTTTTTTTTTTTGAGTTGGAGTCTCACTCAGTCGCCCTGCCTGGAGTGCAGTGACCGCTCCCGGCCACCGCAGCCTCGCCTGCTGGGCTCTGGCGATCCTTCCGCCTCAGCCTTCCGAATAGCTGGAATTACAGGCATGCGCTACCACGCCCGGCTGATTTTTTGATTTATTGTAGAGATGAGGTCTCGCTGCCCAGGCAGGTCTCGAACCCGCGGGCTCAGGCAATCCACTCACCTCAGCCTCCCAAAAGCGCGGGATTACAGGCTGAGCCACCGAGCCCGGCTGACAATTCCTTTCTTATAGTATTATGGTAAATTCTCAGGGTCTGTTTATGAGTGACAGCATGTGATACTCTGTTTTTTGTTTTTGTGATAGTTCACTGAGTATGATAGTCTCTAAATCCATCCAAGTTGTTGCGAAGACCATATTTTTGTCCCTCTTTATGATTGCATAATGTTCCATTGTATATATGTATCACATTATTTTTATCCATCCAGTTTTGATGGGCAGCACGCTTGGTTTCATGTTTTTGCTACTGTGAATAGCAATGCAATAAACATGCAAGTGCAAGTATCTTTTTTGTAGAATGATTTGAGTTCCTCCAGATATATTCTCAGTAGGGAAATTGCTGGGTCATATGGAAGGTCAATTGCTAGTTCTTTTAGAAATTGTTACACTGTTTTCCAACAGAGGTTGAACCAGTGTGCATTCCCACGAGGAGATTAGAAGTGTTCCCTTTTCTCTGCATCCTCTCCAGCATCTGTTGTTATTTGTTTTGTGTATGATGGCCATTCTTATTGGGGTCGGGTGGTGTCTCAATGTGGTTTTGATTTGCATTTCCCTGACGATAAGTGTGGCTGAGCAGTTTTTCATGTGTCTGTTGGTGTCCGTATATCTTCTTTTCAGGAATGTCTATTTATGTCTTTTGCCCACTTTTTAATTAGACAAGAGAAGTAAACCAGGGGTATTCAAATAGGAAAAGAATAAGTTGCATTATCCCTCTTTGCTGATAATTTGATCCTATGTCTCAAAAATCCAAGTGAATCTGTCACAAACTTTCTTGCACTGATAAAGGACTTAGGCAAAAATCTCGGGGTAAAAAAATAATTGTCCAAAATACGGTTGCATACTTATATAACAAAAACAAACAGGCAGAGAACCAAATAAAAAGCACAATCCAATTCACAATAGCCACAAAAAAAGATGAACTACCTAGGTATCTTCCTAACCAGAGAACTGGAAGAACTTTACAATGAAAACTAAAAATCGCTATCAATGAAATCCAAGAAGTCACAAACAAATGGAAAAATATTTCATGCTTATGGGTAGGAAGAATCAACATTGCTAAGATGTCTATCCTACCCAAGGCAGTTTTAACTCAATACCCCTTACCAACAGACCTGGAAATGGCAATACAGAAATTCATAAGGAAACAAAAGCTACCATGAATAGCAAAAGAAACAAAGCAGGAGGTATCACACTTCCACACTTGAAAGTTTATCATAAGGCTGCAATAATCATAACAACTGGTATTGGTACAAGAACAGGCATATAGACCAATGGAAATGATAGAAATTAGGATTAGAAATTAGGAATAGAAATTCCGGAAGCACAGCCTCAATTTCTCAACCATCACATATTTGAAAAAGCCTCCCCCAACATCCACAGGGGAGAGGAGAACCTATTCAGTAAATGGTGCTGGGAAAACTGGCTGACCACAAGCATAAGATTGAAATAGGACCCCTACCTATTGCCATACACAAAAAATCAACTCTAAGTGTGTCAAAAACCTAAAAGTAAAACCTCAAACTGTAAGAATCTTAGAAAATGCTGGAGACACCCCTACAAAAATCAGAAAAGGCAACCAATAAAACAAGATAGATAAGTGGTACCTTATCAAACTAAAAAGCTTCTGGAAAGCAAAAGGAACCATCAAGAGAGTGGGGAGATAGCCCACAGAATAGGAAAAAAGCATTTGCCAAATGTATATCCAGCAAAGAATTAACATCCAGGATCCACAAGGAACTCAAGCATGCTGAAAGGACAAAAAACAAACCACATAGTTCTTTAAGTGAAAAGATGAAAGTTTGCTATAGGTATATATGTATTTTAAAACACCGTATATTTGGAGTTTGGTATTATCTGAGGATTAAGGTATCCACTGTGGGGTTCTTGCAATGTATCACTTGTAAATAAAGGGAGACAACTGTATTGTGTATTTCAAAATAACTAAAAGAGTAATTTTTATATATTCTTACTTAAAAAATAAGGGCTTGAGGTGATGGATTTATTAAACTAATAAATAAACTAATTTATTTATAAATTATATATATAAACTATATATATATTAGTTTATATATATATAAATTATATATATATAAACTAATAAACTAATTTGATCATTCTACAATATATACATTTATAGAAACATCACATTTTACTTCACCAATACATAAAAGTTATATTTGTCAATTAAAAACAAAGTCATAAAAATAATAACTAAAAAGGCTTAAGATATATATTTCAATAAGTGTCTTTTGAAATCACGTGTTTCCTTTGTAGTTCAAGTAATAAAGTATACTTATTTCTCTAGTATATCAAACCTAAAGATAACAGAAAAAAATATCAGAGCAAAACTACATGATATTGAGACCAAAAAACAATTTGAAAGATAAACAAAACAAAATTTGGTTCTTTGAAAAGATAAACAAAACTGCTAGACTGCTTGCTAGAATAACCAAAGAAGAAAACAAAACTTTAAATAAACACAATCAAAGATGATAATGATGTCACAATTGATGCCATACAAATACAAAAGATCATCAGAGACTAAATAAGCATCATTATGCACACAAGCTAAAAAGCCTAGAGAAAATGAACAAATTTCTGGATGCATACAACCTCCCAAAAATAAATCAAGGAAAAATAGAAATTTTGAGCAGACTAATAGTGAGTAGTGAAATTGAATCAACAACAGAAAATCTCCCAACAAAAAAAGGCCAGGATCAGACAGCTGAAGTACAAAGTAGAGCTGGTATCAACCCTCCTGAAACTGTTCCAAAAAATTCAGAGTGAGGAATTCTCCTAACTCATACAAAAGCAAGGCAAGTACACAACAACAACATAAAGGAAACTACAGACCAATATCCCTGATGAATGTTGGTGCAAAAATACTCAACTAGATATACTAACAAACTGAATCAAACAGCACATGGAAAAGATCATGCACCACAATGAAGTGGGTTTTATTTCAGGAATGCAAGGGTAGTTTTATATAAATAAATCAATAAATATTATTCACTACATAAAAAGAGTAAAAAACAAAGCCCATAAAATTTTAATAGATGCAGAAAAAGTCAATACAATTCAGCATTCTTTCATGATAAAAACCCTCAACAACCCAGGCATCAGCAGAACATACCTCATCATCATAAAAACTATATATAACAAACCCACGGGCAACATCATACTGAAAGGGAGAAAGTTGAAAGCATTATCCCTAAGAAATGGAACAAGACAAGAATGCCCTTTTCATTATTTCTATTCAACATAGTACTAGAAGTCCTAGCTAGATTTAGGATTTAAAATTTGGCTTTCAAAGGAAAGGACTTAGACATGAAACCACCAATATAATGTTTTTCAATTGACAATATGGATTGTGTCACAAAACTAAAATATAAATGGACAGTATACAAAAGAAAAAGCTCAAACTTACTAGGTAAATACATATAAATTAGCCAATCAATGGATTTTATATTTATAAGCATAATATTTATTATTGTGATTGTGAGGGGAAATAGATGATTACTTTTCCCCCCCAAGGCAGTGCAAAGTAGTAATAATTTTCTATAAGACAATTTGACTTCATTAAATATTTGCAACATGGCCATTCCTTATGATGCTAGAAATTTACCCTCAATAAAATACTATATTTGTATAAATATTTAGATAAAGCAATTCAAAATGACATGAACACTCAATGAAAAAGAATATTGAATGCTTAAGTGGCTGTATTTAGCAAAGCACAAAATCTCAAAGTGATGCCATGGAATGATTGTATGTGGCACTGAAATAGGCATTCTACATTCTTAAGGCATTTACAGAAATGCATGTGCATTATGATGCCATTTCACTATACATTGATAAGTGTATATAGACATAAATTTTTTCCATTAAATACAGTGTTCCCTCAGTTTCCCTTAGTAACCACTCCAAAATTCATGAATTTTCAATTCCCTCATATAAAATTGTATAGTATTTGCATATGAGCTATGCATATGTTCCTGTATGTTTTAAATAATTTCTAGATTACTGTACTGTTATCACCTAATACATACAATGTAAATAATATGTTGATGATTATTACTGAATAGTTTACTTGTATTGCTTTTAATTTTATTGATATTTTTCAGAAAATAATTTAAATCTATAGTTGGATTCATGAAAGAACAACCTGAGAACAAGGAACCTGCATATGTGTAGAACTGACTGGATGACGCACACAGAACAGGTGAGACAAGCTGAAATCATGTTTATGTTTTTTTATTTTCAAATTTTTATATTAGTGGCTACATGTTACAAAGAGGAGGGAAAAAGGCATGAATATTTAAAATTTTAACAGAAAAGCTGAGTTTAACTTTAGAAATGTTGAGACAAGATGTTTATCTCATTTTAGCGTTATAATGTCTTTTTAAAAAATTTTTTGAGACGGAGTCCCACTCCATCGTCCAGGCTGGAGTGCAGTGGCACACTCAGGGTCACACCAGCGTTGGCCTACTGGTCTCTGGCGATCTTTTTACCTCAGCCTTCCAAGTAGCCAGAACTACAGGCTCACGTTACCACGCCTGGCTAACTTTTGATTTATGGTAGAGATAAGGTCTTGCCTAGTTGCCCAGGTCATTCTTGAACCCGCAGGCTTAGGCAATCCACTCGTCTAGTCCTTCCAAAGTGCTGGGATTACAGGCCGAGCCACGGAGCTTGACCTATAATGTCTGTTAAATTAAGTATAGACTAAAGCTGCCCTCCTAAATATGGTAAGTTTGGCTTAAAGATTCCTCCACATATAGCAAATGTTGCCCAACTAAGTGTGTAAATAAATTGAAACCTATTCTTTTTTTTTTTTTTTTGAGTTGGAGTCTCGCTCAGTCGCCCAGACTGGAGTGCAGTGGCCGCTCCCGGCCACCGCAGCCTTGTCTGCTGGGCTCCGGCGATCCTTCCACCTCAGGAAACCTATTCTTAAACCAATCACAGAGTTTTGACCTATCACAGGTGACGAACTCTTCAAACTGTGTTGCAATATGGCAGACACTGAGCTCTAACCATTTCTGTTTCTCACTTCTATTTTTTCTGTCCATAAATGTGACCCAATTTGTGACAGCTCTGGGGTTACTCTGAACCTATCCTGTTTCTGGAAGCTGTCTGATTTGTAAATAATTCTTTGCTCAATTATACTCTGCTAAATTTGATTTGCCTTTTTCTTTTTTTAATCAATATTTTTTATTATGATTTTGTGGGTTACAGTTAAGGGTTAGGTGTACAATTACGATCCATTCAGGCACCCTGTTGATAAGAGGTGTTTCCCCATCCCAAGACAGATATTTGCTACTGTTAATCCCATCCCCCCCCAGAGTTTCCCAGTACCATCAGTCATTTTCTTATAGTATTACGTTGGATGTTCAAGGTTCATTATATGAGTGAGAACATGTGATACTCAGATCTTTGTTTCTGTGAGAGTTGACTCAGTATTAAAGACTCAAGTTCCATACAGGTTGCTGCAAAATTCATGATTTTGTTCTTTTTTATGGCTGCATAGTATTCCATCATGTATATGTACCACATTTTTTAAATCTAGTCCTCTTTTGATGGCAGAATGGTTGTTTCCAGGTTCTTGCTATTGTGAACAATGCTGCGATAAACATACGTGTGCAGGTATCTTTTTTATAGAGTGATTTGAGTACTTCAGGGTATATTCCCAGTAGGGGGATTGCAGGGCCATATGGGAGGTTGATATTTAGAGCTTTTAGGAATCGCCACACTGCTTTCCACAGAGGTTCCACTAGTTTACACTCCCACCAACAGTGTAGAAGTGTTCCCTTTTCACCACACCCTCTCCAGCAGCAGTTATTTTTTGACTTGTTGATAATTGCCATTCTGACTGGGGTTAGGTGGTATCTCAGTGTGGTTTTGATTTGCATCTCCCTGATGATTAGTGAGGTTGAACATTTCTTCATGTGTTTGTTGGCTGCTCGGATGTGCTCTTTTGTGAAGTGTCTGTTCATGTCTTTTGCCCATTTTATAATGGGGTTGTTTGTTTTTTTCTTTTCAGCACCTTTGAGTTCCTTGTAGATCCAGGATGTTAAGCCTTTGTCAGACCTGGTGTTGGCAAATACTTTTTCCCAGTCTGTAGGCTGTCTCCCTGCTCTCTTGATGATTTCTTTGGCCTTGCAGAAGCTTGTCAGTTTAATAAGGTCCCACTTGTCTATCTTCTCTCTTATGACCTGTGGGTTTCAGGTTTTGTTCAGGAATTGGATGCCAGTTCTGATTTCCATGAGGGTATTTCCTTCATTTTCTAAGGTTCTTATGGTTTGAGGTTTTACGTTTAGGTCTCTGATCCATTTGGAATTAACCTTTGTGCATGGAGATAGATAGGGTTCCTGTTTCAATCTTCTACATGTGGTCAGCAAGTTTTCCCAGCACCATTTACTGAATAGGTTCTCCTCTCACCAGTGGTAGGTGGTGGAGGCCTTGTCGAAGATGAGTTGGTTGAGAAACTGAGGTTTTGCTTCTGGAATCTCAATTCTGTTCCATTGATCTGTATGCCTGTTTCTATACCAATACCAAGCTGTTTTGATGATTGTAGCTTTATAGTAAAGTTTGAAGTCTGGTAATGTGATACCACCTGCTTTGCTGTTTTTTTTTTGCTGAGGATTGTTCTGGCTATTCTTGGACGTTTGTGTTTCCATATGAATTCTTGTGTTGTCTTTTCCAGGTCTGAGAAGAATGTTGCTGGTAATGTGATGGGTATTGCATTGAATTTGTAGATTGCCTTAGGTAAGATGGACATCTTCACAATGTTGGTTCTTCCAATCCATGAGCACAGGATATTTTTCCACTTGTTTGTGGAAATAACAGATTGAGCACTCCTAACTCAAATTCTGAAATGCTACAAAATCTGAATTTTTTGAGTACCAACAGATTTTGGATTTTTGAATTAGATAAACTCAGTAAGTATAATATAAGTACTTCAATATCTGAAAAACACAGTCTGAAATCTGAAACACTCTGGTCCCAAGAATTTTGAATTAGGGATATTCAACCAATATGCACTGAATTATAGGCACTGATTTGTGAATTTCTTCTTACATTGGCTACTCTACATAGTATGCTCCAGAATCCATAGCAGCAGGGATTTATTTATAACAATGTTAGTGATTCTCTAGACAGCATGCAGGAGGTTACCTGAAGAGAGAATGTATGTAGGAGCTATTGAAAAATAGCAAGAGCTCAATAACATTAATACCTCTTCTTATTTCATTAAAAATCATACTTTATTTTCTTTTTAAATAACACTTTTTCCTCCATTATATGAAAACAAAGCATACTTTGGTTTTATCCAATGCTACCTTAACTTTTTTCAATACAAAATATGTTGCCATTCTCTATTGAATATAGTTCTGACACATAATCTGTGTATTTTATCTGTGAACAAAATTCTTATGTGTAGATGATGAAAGGTAGATATTTATTTATTTATTTTATTTTTTATTTTTTTGAGTTGGAGTCTCACTCGGTCGCCCAGACTGGAGTGCAGTGGCCGCTCCCGGTCACCACAGACACGACCTGCTGGGCTCTGGAGATCCTTCCACCTCAGCCTTCCAAGTAGCCAGAATTACAAGCATGCCCTACCACGCCCGGCTGACTTTCTGATTTATTGTAAAGATGAGGTCTTCCTCCTAGGTGGGTCTTGAACCTGCGGGCTCAGGCAATTCACCCACCTCAGCCTCCCAAAGGCATGGGATTACACGCTGAGCCACCGAGCCTGGCGAAAGGCAGATATTTAATGACACAGAAATAATTTGCCATTAGGTCTCTGCTTTAAAAATCTTTCATCTGCTGGGCTCGGTGGCTCAGCCTGTAATTCCACACTTTGGGAGGCTGAAGTGAGTGGATTGCCTGAGCCCGCAGATTCGAGACCCACCTGGGCAACTTGGCGGGACCTCTTCTCTACAGTAAATCAAACATCAGCCGGGCATGGTAGTGCATGCCTGTAATTCCAGCTACTAGGAAGGCAGAGGCAGAAGGATATCCAGAGCCCAGCAGGTCGAGGTTGCGGTGGCTAGGAGCAGCCACTGCACTCCAGTCTGGGCGATGGAATGAGACTTCAACTCAAAAAATAAATAAATAATTTAAATAAATAAATAAATAAATAAAAATCTTTCATCCATATGTTTTAATTGTATCACACATTAAATGACATCAAATAAATGACTCGGCAGATTACACTAAATCTCTATATGCATTCACAATGGCACGGGACACCAGACTTATTTCACAATTTTTTTTATGATACCAGTTGAATTAATATTTTATTTTATTTTTGACATTTTTTATTTTAAAATTGTAAGGTACAGTTAAGGGTTAGGTATACAAATATGGATTGTGCAGGTACCTCCGTCCCCAGGTACATATTGACTACCGTTAATCCCACCTCCCTTTCCCTCCCTGCCCCCCATAGTTTCCCGCCACTGTCAATGCTTTTCTTATAGTATTACAATAGTTGTTCAAGGGCCACTTATGAGTAAGAACCTGTGATACTCAGATCTTTGTTTCTGTGAGAGATCACTCAGTATTATAAACTCTAATTCCATTCAGGTTGCTGTGAAGTTCATGATTTTGTTCTTTATTATAGCTGTGTAATATTCCATTGTGTATATGTACCACATTTTTTAAATCCAGTTCTCTTTTGATGGGCAGCATGGTTGGTTCCATGATCTTGCTATTGTGAACAATGCTGTGCTAAACATATGTGTCCAGGTATCTATTTTATAGAGTGATTTGAGTTCTTCATGGTATATTCCCAGTATGGGGATTGTGGGGTCATATGGACGTTTGAGTTATTGATAATGGCCATTCTGACTGGAGTTAGGTGGTATCTCTGTGTAGTTTTACATTGCATCTCCTTGATAACTAGTGAGGTTGAGGCTCATGTATCTGTTGGTCACTCATATGTCTTCTTTTGAGAAGTGTGTGTATATCTTTTGTCCACTTTGTAATGGTGTTGTTTGTTTCTTTTCTTTTCAGCATGTTTGAGTTCCTTGTAGGTCCTAGATGTTAGGCCTTTGTCGGACATAGAGTTGGAAAATACTTTTTCCCAGTCTGTGAGCTGTCTCCCTGCTCTCTTGATGGTTTCTTTGGCTTTACAGAAGCTTGTCAGTTTAATGAGGTCCCACTTGTCTATCTTATCTCTTATGGCCCATGTGTTGTGGGTTTTGCTCAGGAATTGGATGCCAGTCCCAACTTCCATAAGGGTGTGTCCTGCATTTTCTAAAGTTCTTATGGTTTGAAGTTTTACATTTAGGTCTCTAATCCATTTAGAGTTAATTTTGGTGTATGGGGAAAGATAGGGGTCTTGTTTGAATCTTCTGCATGTGGTCAGTCAGTTTTCCCAGCACCATTTACTAAATAGGTTCTTCTCTCCCCAGTGGTGGGAGATGGAGGCTTTGTCAAAGATGAGTTGGTTGAGAAATTGAGGTTTTGCTTCTGGAATCTCAATTCTATTCCATTGGTCTATATACCTGTTCCTGTACCAATACCAAGCTGTTTTGATTATTATAGCATTATAATAAAATTTGAAGTCTGGTAATGTGATACCTCCTGCTTTTTTTTTTTTGCTGAGAATTTTCTGGATATTCTTGGTCGTTTGTGTTGCCATATGAATTCCTGTATTCTTTTTTTCTAGATCTGAGAAGAATGTTGCTGGCAGCTTGATGGGTAATACATTAAATCTGTAGATTGTCTTAAGTAAGATGGTCATATTCACAATTTTGATTCTACCAATCCATGAGCATAGGACATTTTTCCACTTGTTTGTGTCATCTTTGATTTCTTTGAGCAGTGTTTTGCAGTTTTTCATTGTAAAGGTCTTTCACGTCTCTTATCAGGAAGATGTCAAGGTATTTCATTTTTTTGTGGCTATTGTGAATGGGATTGTGCTTTTTATTTGGGTTTTTGTTTGTTTATTGTTGGTGTAAAGAAATGTGATTGTCTTTTGCACATTTGTTTTATACCCTGAGGCTTTTCCCAAGTCTTTTATCAGTGCAAGGAGGGTTTTGACAGATTCTCTTGGGTTTTCAAGGTACACAATCATGTCATCTGCAAAGAGAGATAACTTGACTTCCTCTTTTCCTTTTTGGATACCCCTGATCACCTTCTCTTTTCTGATTGCTCTAACCAGGACTTCCAAAACTATAGTGAACAGGAGGGGTGAGAGTGGGCATCCTTGTCTTGTTACAGTTTTCAGGGGAGATGGTTCCAATTTTTGTTTGTTTAGGAATATGCTGACTGTGGGTGTCTCATAGATGGCTTTTACTATTTTGAGGTATGTTCCATGTATGCCTAGATGTTTGGGAATTTTTATCAAGAAGTGGTGCTGGATTTTATCAAAAACTTTCTCTGCGTCTAATGCTATAATCGTGTAGCTTTTGCTTTGATGTCTGTTGATGTATTTAATTATATTTATGATCTTGTGAATGATGAACCAGGCTTGCATCCCAGGGATGAAGCCTACTTGGTCATGTTGGATGATTTTTGAGAGGTGTTATTTAATCCGATTTGCTAGGATCTTGTTGAGAATTTTAGCATCTATGTTCATCAAAGATATTGGCCTGTAGTTCTCTTTCTTTTTAATCTCTCCATTAGTCTTGATATCTGGGTTTGTAGTTTGAGATCAGTCATTCTGGGGGCTTTTCATTGTTTGCATTCTGAAGTCAGTTTTCTCAGTGTCTGACCTCCCAGGAGTCTGTAATATACCCATATTCTTCTTTTCATTTTTCTTCATTTGTGCAGATTTTTCTCTCCCCCTTTCCCTCCCCTTCTTTAATTCTGTTTTTCAGGAAATGTGGGATTGCTTTTACTTCTTTTTGTCCAATCTCCTGTTCTTCCTTATGAGCATCCTCTGGCTTTGTTCACTTTTGAGGCTGGACTGTGGGTTGGGGCTGTATTTTTTACTGTTTTGAGATTTAGTTGAGGGGGGAGCTCTGATTCAGAATTTATCTGCAGATCCCAGTATCCACCAACAGGTGTATGGGTTCACTGGAACCCACTTCCCCCACCTTACAGTCTGTCAATGCAGTGGGGTTTAGGTTTGCTCCCTGGAACTAAAGGAGGCAAGAAAAAGGAAAATAATGGAATAAGGGGGGTAAAGAAGAGATTGGAGAGAGAGGACTAAGAGGGCAAACAGACATACACACCAACTAATGAATAGAAAGTGACACAAGGCCAGAAAAGAGTAAAAAGCAAACAAATAAAGAAGATTCCCTAAAGCATACTGGTAATCACACAAAGACAGTCTAATAAAATCATGCCTTTTGATGTGCTTTTCCCCAACACAAACAAGTGGTCTAACTCAAAAAGCAAACAAAAATGAACAAAACAAACAGTCAAAACAATAAAGTCAAAAATCAAAATAAGAAAACAGACTAGCTCTGGAGTCTTTCCTGAGTGTCTAAAGTCTCTTCAGCTGTGATCTCTAGTCCCTCCCCTTTGTTCTCACTGCAGGCAGATAGATTTACTCAAAGCTTGGGTTGGTTCCCTTGGCTTGCTGCCTGAGAGGTCTGCCACAGGACTAAATTGTCCATGTCTGATTAAGTGTAGAGGAGGGGATTCTGCCTCCTGTTTGGTGAGGTTACCTTAGAAAGAAACCAAGGTGGAGGCTGCTCATAGATGGGAGGGGCAGTGGGGATCTCTGCCTGGAAAATGACTGTGGTGGGCAGCTCCTCTATCACTGATATTTTCTTTCCATCCATCCTTTCTCTACACTCATCCAGGTCCATGGATGATACACTATGACAGGCTATGGTGTTGTGTGCCTGGCGTCAGGCACTGGGAATCAGCAATATAGCTGGGTGCTGCATATGGTGTGCCACCAGTGACTTGGGGTGGGAGAGGGAGCCTGGAGTTCCCGGAACCAAGAGCCAAGAATGGTTGTTCAGCACCTCCTTAAGATATACTGTTCCCTTACACAACCATGGGAGTCTTAGCTCCCAAGTTGGAGGTTAGGCAGAGCTGGATGGGTAAGTCACTGCAGGTCTCTGCCTGGTCACAGGGCTCCAGCTGTTCTCTGGACCTGCTGTAGTCAGAGGTGAGTTGGGGGAAGTGGAGTGTGAGACTGCTGGGTGCCTCAGCCAGAGTGGGGACCAGAGCTCCAAAGGGTGGTTGGTGGGTGGTGGCAATGGCTTTGGGTCCCACACAGGGTCCTTCAGCCAGGACTAGAGCCAGTATCTCTGAGGGACCGGTGCCTAGAGCCTTCCTGGGTGATGGTGGCTTGAGATGGGAGTGGGTGGGGACCTGGAATCCAGGACGGAGACCCGGAACTCCAAGGGTCGAGCATGGCCACGGCTTTGGGTGCTTCAGCCCAGGCAGTGGTGCAGAGCCCGGAGGCACAGGTGCTGGGGGCCTGTATGGGCAGCGGCATCCTTGTGCCTGGTTGGCACCCCAGGATGGAATAGAACCTGTAGTTCCAAGAGGTGGGTGTGGAGGGCATGGGGACCTGCCACGGTCCCAGGCTGGGCTGGGCACCCAGCCAGGGAGGGAGCTGGCAGCCACTGAGTGCCAGGCAGATCAGTGTAGCCAGCAAGAGAACCCAGATCTCCACAAGGTGGTGTTGGAGGGCCTCCACAGGTGGCTTGGGACCAGGTGAGATGGTGTAGCCAGGGAGGGAGCTGGTAGCTCCACATGGCTGAGGCCCAGGGCCCCCTGGGTTGGAACAGCAGCAGCAGAGGGGCCATGGTAGCCAGTGGTGCATGGGACCAATGGTCTCCAGACCTCGGACCAATGTGGCTGGTGGTGGGTGGGGGGATGGGGAACGGAAAGTAAGAGTCTTTATGTGAACTCACTTTCACAGAGTCTCACAGTCTCACCTGTGCCATTGCCATCTTACCAGAACTCCCTGATTTCACATTTCAAACAAATTTTGCAAGCCTCAAGGTCATTTGAAATAAGACTGTACTCCAAGGCAAGTCATGCCATATAATATTAAAATCTGAAACAAAAGTTATTTACTTATTTATATACCCAAACAATATGATACTATAACTGGGTCACATGAGGATACTAATTTGAAATAACTCTAAAGTTGGAAATCTATGACTATGAAATGGACTTTTTTATTTTTCAGTTTGTTTCAAAGCTTTCTCATCAGTTGATAGGGTAAAAGGGTCTTCCTTTTTAAAAGCTTTTATCATTTCATGTGTAGTTGGGCATTGAAAAAAGAATGGAGCCAGATGACTACTTGATGTCAAAATATATTTGTGTTTATGTCCTTTGGGCAGAATTAGAGGTCATCAGCGATTGAGTTACTTCAATCTATTCTTCTTTTGCCTAATCTAGGACTCATATTAACATGAGTTAAGTAAAGGTATTAAAATATTTTTGCATATTTTTAAAAGAATCATGTTAGATCTGGCTATATATATCTATTAAGGCCTTTACACTCTATCCAGAGTTTTGTTTCAGATAAAATGCAAAAAGGTATTTTAGATGAACACATGCATCCCTTTGTAAAACATTAAACCAACTAAAATATTACAGCCACTCTTAG
>NW_007233581.1:0-15362 GCF_000164805.1 Carlito syrichta | reverse complement strand
CAGCTTCAGGCTTTCTAAATTTTTATTTTTTACTCAGTAATAGGGATTTAAGACTTACCCACATTTTTGCCTGACTTAATGCATTATTACTTTTTATCACTAAATAAATAGTATTTCATTCTATGAATATACTACATTCTGTTCATTCTTTCACCTATTAACACATTTGTTGCTTGCAGTTTTTGGTGATCATAAACAAAGCTACTATAAACATAATGCAAATTTTTGTGTGGACATAAGTTTTCACTCAGTTGTGTAAATACCGAGGCATGTGATTGCTGGGTTATATAACAAGATTTATTAGCTTTATAAGAAATTGTCAAACTGTCTTCCAAAGTACCTGTGTCATTTTGTATTTCCAACATCAATAAATGAGAGTTCTTCTCATTTAGCATTCTCTTCAGCATTTGGAATTGTCAGATTTTTGGCTTTATTTTAATTTTACTCACTTTAATAAGCATATAATGTTACCTCATTGCTTCAACTTACAATTCCTTAATAACATGCTGCTTAGCATACTTTGATGTGCTAATTTGCCATCTGTATATCTTTTTTGATTTGGCTTCTGTTTAGCTCTTTGACACATTTTAAAATTTGGGTTAGTTTTTTATTACTGTACTTTAGAGCTCTTTACATATTTTGGGCATACAATCTTATCAATTATATTTTGAAAATATTTTCTTCCCATATGTGGCATGTCTTTTCATTCCCTTAACAGGTATTTTTCACAGAGAATAAATTTTGAGGGCCAGACTCCAGGATACTAGGACAGGTTTCATACTCTTGGAGGTGAGAGAGGACATGGGGTGGATCTCCGGGTATCTAATGCATACCTGCAGCACTTGGTGGCAGGTCTCTGGGTGAGTGCACACCTATGCATGTCTAGGTCAGCTGTGTTTTGTGTGGGCAGTAGGCGGCAAGTCAATGCGTCTGATGCCTACACTCCAAGTGAGCAAGCAGGTGTCCGTGGCTTTGTATTGGAGGCAACTGCTCACCTCCTGGTCACTATGCCTTTGAAGTATGCTGTCCAAGTGGAATGAGTCTCCTTTGTCTTCAGTGTATGAAAGGCATACAGCTACAGGAGCTTAAGCCTCCTCTCTGCTTTCAGCATATGGCAGGGAATCCAGACCAGCAGGAGAATAATGCTGATGAGCAATACAAGAAGAGTGGGAGGAAGAGGTACAGCTGCATGCAGGAGACTGATTGCTTGGCTGTCACCCTGACCTTGACCTTTACCTTGATGTCACACTGACCTCAACCATCACACTAACTCCAGCAGTGGTGACTTTGGTCTGCTTCTGTGGAAATGTGCAGGGACTAACCTTGTCTCTCCCTCATAGGAACACCCCCACCAGGTGCACAGGAGATACTCAACAGTCTCTCTTGCCCTTTTTCCTCATCAGAGTTCATTTTTTTCTTTTTGCAGTCATACTCTGTCATCCAGGCTAGAGTGCAGTGGTATGCTCACGGCCACCACAGCCTCAACCTGCTGGACTCAGATGATCCTTCTGCCTCAGCCTTCCAAGGCGTGTTCTACCACAGGCTTATTTTTGATTTATTAAAGGGCCCAGCTCTCACCAAGTTGCCCAGGCTGGTCTCAAACCCCTGAGTTCGGGCAATCCTCTCACCTCAGCCTCCCAAAGTGCTGGGATTGCAGATTTGAGCCATTTCACCCAGCCCAGAGTTCATTTTAATTACATGTAACAATAGGGAGGAGGGACATGCAAGGAGCTCCATTGAGTAAAATGCACTAGGATGGAACATCGTAGTTAACATCTCATTTTGGTTTGCTTTTACTGTAAACTTCTGGCTTTTTATTGTTCATTAGGTTTCCAGTACTGTCACCTGCGATGGTCCTGTAGGTAATCAGTGGATGCTGTTTGTTCAGTTGTGTTACCACAGAACCCTGCCATGTGGACCACTGCAACACTTGGGAGTCTGATACCAGCTAGGAGAAGGCTCTGTGGCTCAGTAAATTGTTCCCCAGTTATAGTACTGGCTCAGAGCCACTTCTCAGTCAGTTGCTTTCAGATTTGTGACTGTCCCTGGTTCCCCTCTAAGAGCATGAATGCCTGTCAACTGGTGCAGGCACACCCCCAGGAGACCCACAGAATGCTCATGCTCTGGCTCCCGGCAGGACCTGCATACCCAACCCCTGCCCACCTCTCCCTGCCCCCGCTGCTTGTCTCAGCTTAGCCAGGCTGCTGCTGTACCATGTCTGTGCCAGGGCAAAAAGGGAATTACTTTCGAAGATCACTTGCCATGCCTTAAGTCACGTGCTCACTAACTCCCTTGGTCTTCTTATTCCTAATCAAGACCCTTGATTGTATTCAGAGAGAGAGGAGAAGAAGAGAAATCAGCATCCTTGAATATGGATACATTTGGCAAGAAAAAGGTCTTCATCTGGGCTTCTTGTAACAGGATGCCTAGATTGATATGAGTTTGTTTTCATGATATCAGATGCCAGGAATCCTGGTGGGATTAGAAGAGAAAAGGTTTTCCTTCCTTTAAAAAATTCAGAAAGAGATACGTGAAAGTTTAATCAGTGTTTGTGGATTCCTTTTCAATTCCGTGTTGTGATCAGTTAAGGTGGAGGGCAGAAATACTGAGATGCAGACAGCATCTGGATGGAAGGGAGGAAAGACAGAGGCAACAGGGAAAGGAAAAGGGTGCAGGGTGGGGAGGCTATGGGCTCAGCCAGTCAGATCTGACCACCCTCAGGCCGCTGCTTCTGCCCAGGCCTGGGTCAGGGGTGTATACTCTTCTGTACCTGCCTGTCTTCGTGTACTTACCTGGTGCCTCCCCAGATCTTACTGCTGTGTTTGTGTCTCCCCCCCTTCCAGCCCCAACCTGCACAGGCTCTGGCTCCTACCCACATCTAGAGTCTGTCTTTCTTCTCTGCCTCTACACTCCTTGTGCAGACTGTCCTTGTGTTTCTTCCGGAGATGTCCATCCTAGTGTCTCTCACCTTTGCCCACCATTCACAGGTCTTCCCTGAGAGGGAGAAGCGTGGGTCCAGATGCCACTGAGGCACTGGTGACAAAATTGCAGCTCTCAGCTGGCTGTACAAGGAGAGCACTGAGGGCACATGAGTGTCGGAGCACTGTGTAGGGTGGTCTGTGAGTGTGCATGTATGGGCCATGGCGTCTGGACACTCAGAAGCCATAAGGGCCATGGCATTATGCTTCCTTTCATCTCCTGAAACCTCAGACTCACAGTCATCCTTTCACAATAGACCTCCAAGCACCAATACTTCCCTCATGTTCAGCTCACAGTCTGTCAGCATTTGCTCTGGGAGGAACTTCACATTGCTGGGAAGTTATTGTTTAGAGATGCAGTCACCAGGCTTACAGACTTGACTTCTGCAGGACCCAGACAAATGGAATTGAGGAAGCATGCCCTGGCTTTCCTTCACTTCCCTGAGTCAATGAGGTTATCATCATAGACATCAATATAGGAGGGATGCTCCAATGTTCCTTGCTTCTCATCTGGGGTTGTTGGAATGAGAGGTGCTCAGGTTGTGAACCCTTCCTCAAACTGTGTATATCCCAGGCACTTCTCCTATTTATGAGCAAGCAAGTTTAGTTATGATAGTGCCAACAAGTGCTATGCATGCTTGCAATTATTTAAATGTTCAAAAAATTTGCTTCAGTGACCGCTTGAAAAATGCCTTAATTTCCCCAATGTAAGTGAAGACAGTTATACTCAGGAGAGAGAAAGCACAAGGTCTTTACCTGTGTATACACATAGCCACCAAGTGTGCACACAACTACCAGGTGTATACACACAGCTACCAAGTGTGCACACTGCTATACCAGACCCAGTCCTGAGTCAGCATGTCAGGAAGATTTCCCATGGGCACATACTCTTCTGTTCAGCATACTAGGCAAGCCGTGGTGTCTGTCCCATGTCTCATGTAGCTAGAAGTCTTTTTGTCAGTCCCATCCTTCCCCTCATAGATCCTGGTGTCCCTGCCTCCTTCAGGTTCAGTCTCCAGTCCTGGTCAACTGTGGTGTCCTTGATGTGTGAAGGAAAGGCCTGGCAAATAGGGTTAAGCTGAAAAGTCAGGAAAACCAAACACAAGAACACAACTTTTCAGCTTAGCCATATATGTCATTAATGAGGATACTGGAGTGGCACTGGAATTCTCTCCCTCTCCTCTCCCCTTTGACTGAGGGATTTGTTTTCACACAGCTCTTCCAGCTGATGAGATTTGAATTCTTTTTTTTTATAACTACAGTGTGGAAAATTCTGATTTTATTGAGATATTATTTGAAAGGAGTTATAAGATTATCATTATGTGAAAATAAAAGTGATTCTTTACCTAGAAAGTCTAATAGAATCAATATAGTAATTCTTAGGATGGAAACAAAGGAGTTTAAGAAAATGGCAAAACAGGACAGGCTTGGTGGCTCAGCCTGTAATCCCAGTACTTTGGGAGACTGAGTAGAGTGGATTGCCTGAGCCCATTGGTTCATGACCAGCCCAGACAACATGGTGAGACCTCGTCTCTACAATATATTTTTTAAAAAATTAACCAGGTATGGTAGCCATGTACCTGTAGTTCTGGCTGAATGGAGGGCTGAGGCAGAAGGATAGACAGAGTCCAGCAGATTGATGCTGGGACAGCCATGAGTGTGCCAATACACTCCATCCTGGGCAACAAAATGAGATGTTAACTTGAAAAAAAAAAGAAAGAACATTGCAAAACCAAAAATAAACAATTATAAGAATGATTTTCTGTATACTAATAATAACAACCACCATTAGAAAGCACAGATTTATTCTAAATGAAAGGACATGTCTAGGAGTATCCCTAATATGCAACATGTAACCCATATCTTCCAACAAATATTTGTAGGTTTTTTTTTATATATATAGACTCAAACAAATGGAAAAATACAAAGTCCTAATATCTGAAGACAGAATATTGTAAACATTCTATCCAATTTAAATGGATGCCAATATTGCCTTTTGGCAGTTCTAGAATGAGTGTTAGCAACTGGTAGAAGCAGTCTTATAAAAAGACAAGATGATGCCCTTCTCTGCTCACAAGTGACTGAGCTGGTAGTGAAGCCAATTAATACCAGTGCCATGCTTAGCATACCACTTGGTTACTGTAGTGTGAGCTTTTGACAAAGTAATGCAGAAATGATTCCATTTAGGTAAAAGGAGAAGAAAGATGTGTTAATAGAGGATTGAGTTAGTGAAAGAAAGCTGAAATCACACAATGAGTTTTGGGAAACAGGAACCACAGGCCAGCAGGTAGAGTGACTCTTCAGAGAAATTCAGGAGAACATGGCAGACTGAAGTGAGGACAGAAATAAGCTAGCTCTCCCTGCTGTGAGATCAGGCCACATATGGAACCTGCATTTTGTTTCTCCTCCTTGGACATCAACATTTACTGTCCTAGACATAGACTTAGAATACGCCCCATAGGCAGAGTTGATAATGTTGATTTGAGTAAAATATATGATCACAGACGTGAAAAAATATGTACATACAAAGATATACATAGCCACATTATTTAACAGGAAAAAAAGAACTTAAATCCTCATTAGAGAAAGGTGATTAAATTTTAGTATTTATACAAAGAAATATTCTACCACCAATAGATTTATATATTTATGACAGTTATACCTTCATACAAATATCTTAATATATATCCATATGTCATATACAGGTGGATAATCCCTTATCAAAATGTGAGGATCAGAAGTATTTCTGATCTCAGGGGTTTTTGGCATATACATAATGAGAAATCTTGAGGATGAGATCTAATTCTATACACAGAATTCATTCATGTTTCATATATACCTTATATACCCAGGCTGACATTGGTGTTATACAATTTTTTAATAATTTTATGTATGAAACTAAGTTGGTATACATTGACCCATTAAAAAGCAAAAGTGTCACTGTTTCTACTACCCATGGGGAAAGTGTGTGGTTGTTTGACATTACATATGGATAAGCAATCTTTTTTTTTTTGAGTTAGAGTCTCACTCTGTCACCCAGACTGCAGTGCAGTGTCATGCTCCCGGCCACCGCAGCCTCAACCTGCTGGGCTCTGGAGATCCTTCCACCTCAACCTTCCAAGCAGCTGGAACTACAGGTGTGCGCTGTCATATCCAGTTAATTTTTTGATTTATTGTAGAGATGAGGTATCGCCAAGTTGCCCAGGTAGGTCTCGAACCCACGGTCTCAGACAATCCACTCACCTCAGCCTCCTAAAGCACAGGATTACAGGCTGAGCAACCGAGCCCAGCGTAAGCAATCATCTAAAAAACATATTCCCACATAAGTATTTAACAGTAAAAAGTATGACATAACATTAAAACTGTGAAAAAAACCACTTGTCCAGGGTAGCTGAGCAGCTGGGTAGCGTTACCAGAATGCCTGTGTCAGCTGTTAGACAATAGCAACAGCAGACAAGGATAGATGTTCAGTCTCCATCTGCAGTACTGTGGATTCTGTCTGTTTGTTTTCATTGTGGTTTTGCTATGTTAACCAGGCTGGAGTACAGTGGCACAATCATTAATTACCACAGATCCCAACTCCTGGGTTCAAGTGATCCTCCCACCTCAGCTTCCCAAGCAGCTAGGACTGCAAGTATATATACCATGCCTGGTTAATTTTTTTTTTTATTTTAATGACAAAGTCTCACTATATTGTCCAGACTGGTCTTGAATGCCTGGTCTCAAGCAATCCTTCCTCCTTGGCCTCCCAAAGTACTGGGATTATAGGTATGAGCCATAGTGCTAGGCCTGACCACTGTTTTTTGGTTAAAAGGTTACTGTATGTATATATAGCCCACAAGAGACCTGATTCTGGGATATACTATTTAAACCTTAGTAGTTAATGCTAAATTCCTACCTTCTCTCAGTGATTCTCACTCAGCAGTAAGTTTTACCTGAATAAGTACAACCGAAGTAAAGATATTTCCTCTGCACAGGTGACAGCTACAATTTCAGAGGCATAATTTTTGTCTATTAAAGTCCCTGTCTTCTTAAGGTTGATTTTTGGAGACCTAGTATCGTCTCAGGAAAGTAAATGCTCAGTAATTTTGTGAACCAGCTGTTGACTAAAGCCATCCTTGAAATCAACCATGGAGGTAGTATTTATACCATTAAAATTGGCAAACACTACAATTCAGGGCTTTACTCTCCCCAGAGAGCCAGTTTACTATGGGGTAATCCAATCTTCTCAACTGGGACCCCCTAAAAGCTAAAACCTTCCTCTAAAGTAATATAGCTAGTTTGGGGTAGAGTTAAGACTAGAACCAAGGTCATGGCTCAGATCTCACACCTTCCCAAACATATCATGTCACAAATGACTAATTTCTTAAAGATATTTCACTCTACAGCTGTGTGAATTAAATGTCTTCACAGAAATCATGTGCAAATATTTTATTATGCTGTTCAGCTAGCACAAATAATTAGACCTCATAATGCTTAAATACATTTTTGGTAAACATTTTATTTAAATTCAATTGAACTGAGTTGATCAAGGTGTTTGGTTGCATAACTGAACAAGCATAAAGAATTCATAGTGTTTAACCAGTCGACAACCCTATCCCAATGTGAGAAGCAAATGTCAGGCCTGGGAGTCTTCTAATGTGGAAATGATGCTAAAAGACTCAAGGGAATCTTATCCTACCCCCTGCCCTCAATTCACACTCATATACATCTGACTGGGAGGATGCTAAGCATTGACTAGAACATCTCCATTTTTCAGAAGGAAAGGGGAAGAAAACCCACACTTACTGACCACCCTACCTTGAGTTCAGTGGTGTGCTGATAAATGTTTAAAACCAACTCTTTTCTCTGTAATTATGCAGAAAATAAGGAAAAAAATTAAAAGAAAAACCCAGTTTGTAGGGGATATAAATGCTTTCACCATGGCCAAATTCAAGCTACCAACATGACCACTTGAACAGAGTTGGAAAGAGATGCACATTGTCAGCCCTCATAAGCCACTAAAAGCTCTCTCACACAGGATGAACAAGTCACATAACACACATCATCTCATGAATGCCTGGAGTACCCTCCACAAATCAAGTGGTAGTATATTTCTTTTAAAGATGAGGAAATGAAAACTAAGAGGAGTTAAGTAATTTTCCAAGATCACCAAGCTAATAAATTGCAGAGCTGGAATTTGACCTTAAGTCCATCTAACTCCAAAGCTCTACAAGGACTAATATCAATTTTTTTCAATTGACATGTGTTAAATTGCTATCAGGCATATGGCAAGCTCTGAACTTAGAAAAGAGAATAATTTTTTAAAATGACTGAGAGATAGCCTTCACCTCAAGGAATTCACAGTCTAATAGAGAGACATTAAATTGTTCTAAAAAATTTTTGGACATTTAAGCATCTATAAAAGCTTCACAGGAAAGGAAATAAATGAAGAAAGTTGGAAGAAATGATCCTTCAGTAAATGTTTTCTATAATTTTACTGATTCATGGAAGTGAACAACCCCCAGGTAACAATTTATCTGTAGAGGGAGCAGTGCTAGAGGTGAAACAGGAGTAAGAATCTCTTGACACCTGAGATCTTTCACAGGTGGAAGTTGCTTCACTGAGATGAGAGCAAAAGCAGAATTAGATAGTCTGGCCACAGTTACTATGACTCTTGAGTATGGGTTCCCTTAGGTCAATAAACACTTTAAATTTCCAATTTCACCAAACTGAACCAGCTAAATTCCAGCCAGTTCTGGGTGCTCTTACTCCTCTGACTACTCCATTCTCTTGCTTTCCTTTCAGACATAAACATACTTGATTTCTCCCTTTTCTTTCCTGCCTCCCAACCTCAGATGAGGTAACAGTCCTCACAGTTTGGAATCCACTGAATTCCAAATGCTATTGAGCTAGAAAAGACCCAGAAGCTTCTCTCCCAACCTTCTCATTTTGCAGAAGTGTTGCTTAGAGTAAGAGCAGGAATTAACTCTGTTGATTCCTCCACCAGGGGACTGCCAGTGACTGGATCAAAAATAGAGCTCAAAAGAATAAGAGTGCAAGGGAAAGGAACATAAAATTGAGATAAGGAAGATATTATGAGACACCAGTAAACAACTAGGATATAATGGTAAAATAATAAAGATACACAGAGGGTCCATAAAAAGGGGAAGATGTTGGGAAAAAGTAACTGGACTAAAGATTAGGAAAAAAATAAGATGTATACATTATGCTTATTTTGAGGACAGCATTTTTTTGTTATTTTTTTCTGCCTTACCCATGTAGAAAGTCATGTACACCATTGAAAAGCAGAGAATGATATTAATCAGCATATTGCTAAAAGGGTCAGTCAATATAATCTGCATGATTCTTGCACAGCAATATCCACATATTATGCTTCCACAAACAGCCAGGCTGAGTCCAATTACTACATGGTGGCTCTAAAAAAAAAAAAGAAAGAAAACAAAACAAAAGTAAAAACAAGAAGATGAGCTCCCTTTGATTTCTTTCATAGATGAGATTTGGGTCTGTACACTTTGGTTTGCTTTTTGAGATTTTAAGTGGGAAGCTTGTTTTTCAGCAGATAAGAGTCTGGCCAAATGACCTAAGGTTATCCTTCCCTTACCATCTGCAGCTTGAGGTTTGCTTACCCAGGGACAAAAGAGTCAAATGTCCTCTGGAGAAAGGCAAGGAGCATAAATGTGAAAAACCTTGACAAACTGGAGAGTGAATATTCAAACAAAAGACACCCAGATTAAATTTTTCTTTATAAATGATGCCAAGATGATGCAAACCAGAGTCCCTGCTAACATGTAATCAGTTTAGGAACTCTACCCCGGGCCCAGGGGGCATTTGGAAAATGAAGATGGAAAATGCTAATTAGTCACAATGACTGGGGCATGAGTGACAGTTAGTAAGTAGATATCAGGATAGTCCTAAATAACGAAGTCCTAAATGACAAAACTTGTTCCACCCCAATGCCCATAGCTCCCTCATTTAGAAGCGCTGCAAACCTCCTTATTCACCAAAATTTCTTTCTCATTTTAGAATCTTCCTTCTCTTACAACTATCATAAAAGTGTATCAGGAGGACATCTTTTCCCCCTTCTCTACCAGTGCCACATCTGGATATCTCACAAGGTGGCATGCTTCGTATCCCAGTGAGCTTTAGTGGCAGGAATATGAATACTGTCACTTCTATGACCAGACGCTTCAGATCTCCAGAAACCATTCTGTTTCACTCTCAGGCCCAAATCCAGAACTGAGTCAACTCTTTAGCACTCACTTGTGGCGATCCATATGGACCCAGGAAAGTGGCAGACCAGAGCCAGTGGACAACATTATGTGTGTGTATGCACACATGCGTTTATGCTTACTGAGAGAGATTAAATTGGTTGTTTGTTTGTTTGTTTGTCTATCTTTTGAGTCAGAGTCTCACTCTTGTTGCAGGCTGGAGGGTAGTGGTATGCTCACTGCCACCGTAGCCTCGACCAGCTCGGCTCAGGTAATCCTTCTGCATCAGCCTTCCAAGGAGCTGAAACTACAGATGCAGGCCACCACGCTCAACTAGTTTTTGAGATTTATTGTAGAGATGAGGTCTCACCAGTTGCCCAGGCTGGTCTCGAAGCCCCAGGCTCAGGTAATCCTCTGGCCTCAGCCTCCCAAAGTGCTGGGATTACAGGCTGAGCCACCATGCCCCGCCTAAATCGTTTGCTTAACATTATTTCCCCTTAATGTCCAAGAACATAATGCAGTCCTCCCTGGGGTATCCATGGGGAATCGCTTCTGGGAACCCCCTTAGATACCACAGTCCACAGATCCTAAAGTCCCAGATTAAAAAATGATGGAGGAGTCACATATGACCTAAGAACATTATGCTGTATACTTGAAGTCATTTCTAGATTAGTTAGATTACCTAAGACAGTGGAAATGCTATGTAAACTGTTGTTATACTGTACTGCTTTTTAATTTGTATTTTTTATCACGGTATTGCTATTGTTTTCTGAATTCTTTTAGTCTGCAAAAGCAGATGTGGACAGCCAACTATAATTGTTTTCTAGTTCTCTGGTATATTATTTTAATTGACCCAAGATTAAAGTATAGGTAAATATCTTTAATATATTTTAATTTCAATGAGAATAATTTTTAGGAAATACACACAAATACTTCTACCCATAAACATAGAAATGGAGACTGCGTTGCTCCAAAAATTCCAAATATAATGGCTTTGATGCCACAAATGATCAACGATTCTCCTATAATGATATCAGCATACATTTTAGAAATATCTGGAAAGGAAATATAGAATATACTCTAACGTGGGACAAGGAAGTGATGCCTGTGCACAGAAAATGAAAAGAGAAGAGGAGGAACAGAGTAGAAAAAGAAGAAGGAGAAGGAGCATGTGACCACAAGTGGGCTGGGTCTGTAGGACAACCACAGTCACTGTTTTTTAATTTCTCTATTCTGCCTTCTATATTTCCAGTGCCAAAGGGACACACGCTCCTTGTGTTGCTCATCATCTCCCCCATCATGCTTGCACACCAGAATGCTCTCAGTAAATCTAAAGATACCACATTTAGTGTGAATAATTTTGAATCAGACTCTAAAGTAATCATATTTTAAAAGTACAAAATATGACCCAACAATTCTACTCCTAGGTATATATCCACAATAATTAAAAATATATCATCACCAAAGATTTGTACATAAATGTTCATAAAAGTGGAAACAAATGAATATCCATCAGTTGACAAATGGATAAATACACACGGGATATACTTATAATGGGACAGTATTCCTCCAGAAAGGAATGAAGTACTTATACTGATATGTGTTACCCACATGAATCTTGAAAATATTATACTAAGTGAAAGAATTTTCATCTAGTATCATTTTCTTTCTGCCTGTATGACTTCCATTAACATTTTTTTGTAGAGCAGGTATGCTGATGATAAATTCTATCACCTTTTGTATGTTTAAGTTTTCATATTTCCTTCATTTTTAAAAGTTATTTTCACTGAGTATAGAATTCTAAGCTGACAGTATTTTTCTTTTAGAACTCTAAAACTGTTACTATGCCAACTTTCCTTTTTTGCATTGTTTCTGAGGAGAATTCTCTTGTCATTATTTTTGTACTTCTAAGTAGAATGTGTTTTTTTCCTCTGACTGCATTTAAAATGTTCTCTTTATCCTTCATTCTAAGGAATGTGCTTTTCATGTGCCTTGGTGTAGCTTTCTTTGTGTTTATTGGGCTTGGGGTTTATTGAGCTTCTTGCAACTGTGGCTTTCATTTTTATCAAGTTTAGAAATTTTTTGGGTAAAATATTCAAATATTTGTTGTTCCTCTTTTTTTTCTCTGTAGACTCATACATAAGGTTATTTGAAGTTGTTCACAGTTCACTGATGTTCATTAAATTTTTACTCTTTTTCTTTGTGTCTTTTTCTTTCTGTGTTTCATTTTAGATACTATGCTTTCTATTGCCGTGTCTCCAGGGTCACTCATCCTTTTTTTCACAGTATCTAATCTGCCGTTATTAAGATTCATCTCATCTTATTACTTGTTACCAACTTTAACAGTGACAGAAGGCACAAAAGAACTGGTTAAACAGATTGGAAGATTATTAGCACATTTGATTTATCTGGTGAAGAAATTCTTTAATTTTTGTCTCAGATTCAGCAAGCTAACTGGGCCAAGTTAAATATAGGGTTTGGTGTATAAAGCTGGGATTGATTTATAATTGTTTTTAGTAGTAAAATACTCTAAGAATTACTCTTTACTATTTTTGTTGGCTTAATGTGGAAGTAACTTATATTGATTCATTATCAATGTTGGAAAAGGAAAAATATAACCCCAAAACCACCAATAATCCATAACCCAGATATAGCCATATTAATGTTAAGGTCTTTTTCTAAGCATATAGTTTTATTTTTTACTTAATGAACCATACTAAGACTTTATATTGTATTCATTTACAAGATTGTCTTCTGGATCTGCTTTAAAATAAAAATTATTTGTGCCCTATGCACTTCTTTAAAACAGGTAATAAATAGACAATTTCCATTTGACTTGCATATGAATGTTCACTACCTTTTCAATCAATAATTTTTGTTTTAATATTGTGGTGTACAGTAAAGGGTGAAGTATACAAATATTCTTCATTCAGGCCCCCTTGTTGATAACAGGTGTCTCCCCATCCCCAGACAGATGATTACTACCATTAGTCCCATCCCCCCCAGAGTTTCCCACCATTGTCAGTCATTTTATTATGGTAGTGCATTGAATGATCAAGGTCCACTATATGAGTGAGATTATGTGATACTCAGATCTTTGTTTCTGTGAGAGGTCACTCGGTATTATAGACTCTAGCTCCTTCCAGGTTGCTGTGAAATTCATGATTTTGTTCTTTTTTATGACTGCATAGTATTCCATCATGTATATGTGCTTTTTTAATTCAGTCCTCTTTTGATGGACAGCATGGTTGGTTCCAAGTTCTTGCTATTGTGAACAATGTTGTGATAAACATTCATTTGCAGGTGTCTTTTTTAGAGTGATTTGAGTTCTTCAGGGTATATGCCCAGTAGGGTGATTGCAGGATCATATGGGAGGTTGATGTTTAGAGCTTTTAGAAATCGCCACACTACTTTCCACAGAGGTTGCACTAGTTTACACTTCCACCAACAGTGTAGGAGTGTTCCCTTTTCATCACATCCTCTCCAACAACAATTATTTTCTGAGTTATTAATAATTGCCATTCTGACAGAGGTTAGGTGGTATCTCAGTGTAGTTTTGATTTGCATCTCCCAGATGATTAGTGAGGTTGAGCATTTCTTCATGTGTCTGTTGACTGTTCGGATGTCTTCCTTTGTGAAGTGTCTGTTCATATCTTTTGCCCACTTTATAATGGGGTTGTTTGGTTTTTTCTTTTCAGCATGTTTGAGTTCCTTGTAAATGCAAGATATTAAGCCTTTGTCTGAGCTGGAATTAGCAAATAATTTTTCCCAGTCTATAGGCTGTCTCCCTGCTCTCTTGATGGTTTCTTTGACTTTGCAGAAACTTGTCAGTTTAATGAGGTCCCACTTGCCTATCTTATCCCTTATGGCCTGTGGGTTTCGAGTTCTGTTCAGGAATTGGATGACAGTTCCAATTTCCATGAGGATATGTCCTTAATTTTCTAAGGTTCTTATGGTCTGAGGTTTTACATTTAGGTCACTGATCCATTTGGATTTAATTTTTGTGTATGGGGATAGAGGGGTCCTGTTTCAATCACCTGCATGTGGTCAGCCAGTTTTCCCAGCACCATGTACTGAATAGGTTCTCCTCTCCCCAGTGATAGGTGGTGGAGTGTTTCTCAAAGATACGTTGGTTGAGAAATTGAGGTTTTGCTTCTGGGATCTCAATTCTATTCCATTGATCTATATGCCTGTTCCTATACCAATACAAAGCTGTTTTGATGATTGTAGCTTTATAAGTTTGAAGTCTGGTAATGTGATACCACCTGCTTTGTTTTTTTGCTGAGGATTATTCTGGCTACTCCTTGGTCATTTGTGTCTCCATATGAATTCCTGTGTTGTTTTTTCTAGGTCTGAGAAGAATATTGCTAGTAATTTGATAGGTATTGCATTGAATCTGTTGAT
Organism: Carlito syrichta; assembly: GCF_000164805.1. Taxonomy (NCBI): domain Eukaryota; kingdom Metazoa; phylum Chordata; class Mammalia; order Primates; family Tarsiidae; genus Carlito; species Carlito syrichta. The sequence continues at coordinate 769 of NW_007233581.1, read as the reverse complement.
TGTCTTAGGTAAGATTGACACTTCAAAATGTTGATTCTTCCAATCCATGAGCATGGAATATTTTTCCACTTGTTTGTGTCATCTTTGATTTCTTCGAGCAGAGTTTTGTAGTTTTCATTGTAAAGGTCTTTCACGTCTCTGGTTAGGAAGATGCCAATGTATTTCATTTTTTGTGTGACTATTTTGAATGGAATTGTGCTTCTTATTTGGGTTTCTATTTGTTTATTGTTGGTGTAAAGAAATGCGATTGTCTTTTGCACATTTATTTTATATCCTGAGACTTTCCGAAGGCCTTTATCAGTGTAAGGAGGTTTTTTATAGATACTCTTGGGTTTTCAAGGTACACGATCATGTCATCTCCAAAGAGAGGTAATTTGACTTCCTCTTTTCCTATTTGGATACCCCTGATTGCCTTCTCTTCTCTGATTGCTCTAGCAAGGACTTCCAATACTATATTGAACAGGAGGGGTGAGAGTGGGCATCCTTGTCTTGTTATAGTTTTCAGGGGAAATGGTACCAATTATTGTCCGTTTAGGAGTATGCTGGCTGTGGGTTTCTCATAGATGGCTTATACTACTTTGAGGTATGTCCCCTGTATGCCTAGATGTTTGAGGTTTTTTATCAAGAAGGGGTGCTGGATTTTATCAAAAGCTTTTTCTGCATCTAATGATATAATCATGTGGTTTTTGTTTTGACATCTGTTGATGTATTTATTTACATTTATTGCTTTACGAATGTTGAACCAGCCTTGCAACCCAGGGAGAAGCCT